>NC_056739.1:812997249-813297249 GCF_019279795.1 Protopterus annectens
TCTGTAATGGGGGAAATAGAAATGGAATTCTGTAACCTCTGGTAATAATGCTTTTTACCCATTTGTCTGAAGTAAGACTTTGCCAGGCCTGAGGGTAAAAAGCTAAGTGACCCCAGACTGCCTCCAGAGCAGGACAGTCGGGCCACCTCTCAGGAGTGCTGGAAAGGCTTCCCAGGGAGTGTATCCCTGTCACCTTGGTTTTGCGGACCCCCTCTGCCGCCAGGGCGACGTCTTCCACCTCTGCCCCCCCTCTGCCTCTGGAGGGGGCATCACCCTGTGTGCCTGGGAAAGAGCCTTGGGGTTTTCGAAACTACATTTTCCCACCTCGTTGCCCTTTGGGGTACGGTCTGGATGGGGTGGAAAAACTGACTCCGACAGCAGACAGAGTCTTTCCCTCTTGCTCACGCCGGGTAAGGGTCTCCTTTACTTTGGGGCCAAAGAGAGTGGCACAGTCAAATGGGGCGTTAGTAAAGGAAGACTTGAAGTCTTCCGCAAAGGAACATAAGCGCATCCAGGATTGCCTACGAAGGGCAATCGCTGAAGCCGCAGCCCTACTCGACCCTTCGGCTGCATATGAAATGAGCCTCATGGACGAGTTCACAATTGATGTTAGAGTTGTGCTGTAACTTTTTCCGAGACAGCAGCATCTGTAGTACCCTGGAGGGTATCTCCCAACTCTTTGATTAGATCTCTGTAGCGTGTGAAATCGTCAAATAGTTCAGCGATCGCATGGAAAAAGCCGCTGAACTAAAAATGCGCTTCCCATACCTGTCCATAGTCCTAGAATCTCTGTTAGGCGGATGGACAGATGAGGAAGATTCAGACATCTCCTTAGTGGCAGCTGCCACCACCATAGCGTCCACTGGAACTCCTTTTGTGAGATATGCCTTGTCTTGAGGGGCCGTAATATATTTATTAGGCTTTCTAGGGACTGGCTCCACCGTGTCAGGTTTCTCCCATGCCCTTCGAGCAATCAATTCCATCAACTCATCGAAGGGCGGAGTGACCCAGGAGGAAGAAGGGCGAGCACCGAATGCCTTCAGCAAGACAGACTCATCCTCAGAAGGGGGTAGGGCCTGCCAATCACCTCTCTGCTTCAGAATCTCCAGGATGTCTGAAAAGGAGACATCCTCTGAGGGTGATTTCGGGGACCCTTCTGACTCATCTAAGTCAGTGTCCGATGTTAAGGATTCTTGTGGAGAATCCAAGTGTCTCCTCTTCCACAATCTTTTCCTCGGAACTTCCTCGGGGGGGCATCCGATGAAGCCTCTGAGGAAGAGGGGGCTCCCTCTGGGAGCGGCTGAGACACCGGTGCTCGACGCTTTGAAGAAGCCATGGGTGCAGAGGAGGATAACGGACCTTTATGGGAAGGAGAAGCCATCTCTGCTGAAGTGGTTGAGTCGACAACACCTTCCTCATGAGGTCGAAGGCCCCCGGGTCCCGAGTCGAAGAATCCCTCGGTTCCGAAGAAAGCGGAGGGATCCCCGAGACGGGGACCGAGGGCATCGACCCCGAGTCGATCCGTGCTGAGGCACAGAGAGGGAGAGTCGGAACCGAAACAAGGATAGATAGTCGGCTCCGCAATTCTGGTAATAGATCTGGAGGAGTCTAGACCAAGGATAGATAGTCGGCTCCGCGATTCCGGTAATGGATCCGGAGTCTAGGTGAACGGTGCCGACCGAGAAAGACGGCTCCGGCACAGAGGGCTCCACGATCATCAGATCAGCCTCTCCCGGCTCCGAAGGCTGAAAAGGCCTCGGAGGAGAAACAGATGGAGATAAGGGAAGGCCTTCGAGTCTCGACACCAACTGGGAAGAGACTGAGATGAGTTTGGACAAGGCCGTATTCTCCATTAACTTCTGCACCACACGGTCTACATCGGAGTCAGAGAGGGGTCTAGAAGAAGGCGCCGAAGGAATCGAAGACGGAGCAGACCTCAAGATCACAGGAGGTGGAAGCTCCGTCACCGGTTCCAAGACTCGAGGCTCGGTGACAGACAGAAGTTCGACACTCGGCCCAGAGGTCTGTGGAACCGGTGAGCGAACTTTAAATGAAGAGCTCGGAGCCGATGACATGGGCTCAGACGTCTTCGATTCCTTCGAGGATTCAGATGTCTGGTCCGATGCATCAAGAGCCTCTTGAAATGCAGGCTTCAACAGGCCTCTGTCCATGAGTTTCCTGCGCCTATCTGTCATGACCCTTCCACTGAAAGAATGACAAATGGAGCAGTCTTCTTGCAGATGGAGAGGGCCAAGACAGTAGACGCAGGAACTATGATTTGTCTGTGACAGACATTTTCTGTCCACATTGGCACCGTTTGAAGCCTGACTTCGCTTTCTCAGACATAATAATATAATAACAGTCAAATCCAGTAAAGTTATACAAGGTCTACACAGTCTTGAACAGACTAACAGCCAACAATAATGTCCCAAGTAAAGTTTAGTCAAATCCAGCAATTTGTCAAATCCTGCAGTAATTTAGAAGTTAGTGGGTGGGGTAGGCCCCGAGGGAACTAACTAACTATATATATTAAAAAATATATACGAATAAGAAAGAGAAACCCTCGACTCACTACACACACAAGACTTAAGGTAAAACTAGGAAAAAAAAATATCTAAGAATCTTAGACAAAAATGCAATCTTATCTGCCAGGTGGTCTGAGCTCATCAATATTGATGCGAACGTTGCAGCGGCAAACTAGATCTGAGGTAAAGGCAGAGGGGAATTGTGGGAGACAGGTTGGTCTCGAGCTTCTTCTCGATGCAGAGCTTTGCCAAGCGGCCGACTCTGAGCCGAGGATCGGCTCCGAACCCATGTGTAAGAACAAACGGCGAGATTGAACACACTCGCATTTAAATGTTTCCAGGCTGTGGCAATGTTGAGTCCAAACACTTTTTAGATAAGACTGTAGTTTCATATGCAGTCCTTGCATATGGAATTAGCAGAATGCAGGACGCCATGAAGCCCAAAGCCTGCAGAATTTTTCTTGCAGATAACTGGGTCTTTGTTGCCAACATTTCGAAGCAAGTCAGTTGGCTTTGTTGGTCTGGCGTGCAATAAGCCATCTGGGCAGTTGTATTTAAGCTTGCACCCAGGAATATTATCTCTTGAGAGGGTACTAGTTTTGATTTCTTTTCGATTACGGTGTACCCTAGGCAAATTAGTAATCTTTTTACAAACGCCAGATGCTTTAGTAGAATGTCCTTGTTCTCTGCTTGAATAAGGCAGTCGTCCAAGTAAGGATATATTTGAATTACTCTGTCTGCAAAAAGCAATTACTGGTGCCAGGCATTTTGTGAAGACCCTGGGCGCAATAGATAAACCAAAGGGCAGTGTAGAGAATTGGTAGTGCATTGAGCCAGCTATGAATCTGAGGTATCTTCTACAAGACTGCCCGATTGGGACATGCAGGTATGCCTCTTTTAGGTCCAAAGTTATAAGCCAAGCCTTCTTGCCCAGCATGGGCAGAAGCTGCTGCAGAGTCAACATTTTGAATTTTGGAATGTCCAGAAAAGTGTTTAGAATAGACAGGTCCAGTACTGGTCTCCAGGCTTTGTCCTTTCTGGGTACCAAGAAAAGTCTCGAGTAAAATCCTTGTCCCTGCTCTTGCTGTGGTACTCGCTGAATGGCCCTCATGTCCATGAGGGATGAAACTTGCTTTTGTGCCTCTGCCCATTGATTGTGTGGCAGGTCTGGCATACCTTTTGCCTTTGGCAGAGTGTGAATGGGGAACCTGTAGCCTTGAGACACTATACTCAAGACCAATTTGTCCTGGGTGATCATGTGCCAATATTGTGAAAAAAAGTGCTAGTTTTCCCCCTAAGGGGGCTGCCAAAAGTTAAGTGCTCGGTACTGGCAGAGGAAATTCATTGGGACTGTTCCTACATGGCTGTGATTTGTCTTCTCTGCTTTTGGAGGTAGAAGCACCCCACTGTTTAAGCCGGTATGAGCCTTGGGGCTGGGATCCGCCTCTAGGGCGTCGGTATCTGCCTCTTTGTGGCCTGACACTGGAAAGGACCAATTCTTTGTAGGCCAGTTCCTGCTAAATCTGGGTGGCTGTACCTCCATTTTCTTCAAAACCTCTTCTGCCTTAACTTCAAAGTATCATGCTGTAATGGCGCATCCAATAATTTTGCTTTAACATGATCAGGCAGATTCTGTTCCTTTAAATCAAGCATGCCTCCTAATGACCGAACCCGTAACAGCGGCCCTGCAAGAGGCCTCCAGAGAATCAAAACCACATTGCAAAGTATGCTTTCCCACTTGTTCAGCTGTATGCAATAAATCCTGCATTACCTTGTTTTCTGGACATTCAGAATTTGTCAACATTTTCTGTTTTAGCAGTGACATTAAGTATTGCTGGTATTTAAGCATATGAAACTGACAATTTAAAGCTCTTACAGCGAAGGTAGCAGAAGTGTAAACTTTTTTCCCCCCATCTGTCCAGTGCCCTTGAATCCCTATCAGAGGACACAGGGTTTTTTGCAGTGGAAGCCTTGACCCCTTTGGGACCCTAAGATATAGATTCTGGGTCAGCAGCAGGGTTTTTATATAGAAATTTATGAGACTCTGGAACCCTGTAGTAACTAACTGGCTTAACAGGTGCAGGGGGTAGAGAGTTAGGAGACAGGCCGGACTCTGAAAATACATCATCTACAATGTCTAGAACAGGGGGAATAGCAAGAGGTCTGTGCTGAGGTAGTAAAAGAAATTATCAGAGCCTTTTCTTAGATTCTGAATAATCTTGGGTCTCCCAGTGAAAGTGCTCCCTCATGGTACGCAGGACCTGGAGGAAACAGAAGGGGGCCGAGAAACTTTTTCTATCGGCTCCGAGACAAAGCTAGGAGGCCTGTTCCGAATCGGCTTCAAAAGGATCGGAGCCGAAGCAGGCTCAACCAGAACAGAGACCCCTTTCGGCGCCGACGGTTCAGGAGCCAACGAAACAGACCCCCAGAGCAGAAACACTCTCCTGCGGCTCCGAGACCAATGGAGCCGAGGAAGGAGACCCAGATTTAGATACTCTATCCTGCGGCTCCGAGACCAGTGGAGCCGAGGAAGGGGACAGAGATTTAGCTCTTTTCGCAGGTGGCTCCGACGGACTTGTCGGAACCGAAGACTTCTTTTGCTTCGATTTTGAGGTGGGAGAAGAAGACAAAGCTTCCTCGAAGGTTGGCTTGATCAAACCCTTCAAAATTAGCTTATTTTTTCTCTCATGTAGGACACGAGAGGAGAAGGCATGGCAAACACTGCAAGATTTTTGCAAGTGTTTAGCCCCTAGACAATAAACAGATGGTGTGGCCATCTGTCAACGACATATTGTAAAGTACAGTTTTGTACCTATCATAAATGTAGATGTTCGAGGATTCCATTGCTGCAGTCCTTACTATTGGGTATAGTCCGCATCCAGTCGGCCCGAATACCAGAGTATAAGGCTGACGTCGGTCAGGGCGCATTAGACTGACGTCAGTACGTCAGGGTACTAATGCGCATGACCGGCGCCATATCCTCAGTCTTTTCTTGCCCCAGATGTCAGAAGACCCTAAAAAGACAAGGCCCAAAATACCTGCACCAAAACATGAACAATATATACAAAAATATAAGCAGGTAAACTCACCTACACAACCACCCCTAAACACAGAGGGAAGGAGGGAGGTAAATTGGACTGCAGCAATGGAATCCTCGAACATCTACATTTATGGTAGGTACAAAACTGTACTATGTTCTTCGTTCCATTGCTGCAGTCCTTACTATTGGGTAGAATCCCAAAGCAGAGGTAAGGGAGGCTGGCAAATCATAAAGAAGCAGGAGCTGACAACATGCCTTGCAAAACAGCTGTGGCAAAACCAGCCCTAGACTTAGAGTAGATAGGAAGGTGATAATGCTTAGAGAAAGTATGCACTGAACTCCAAGTAGCTGCTTCCAAAATATCCTTAGTTGCCACCCCGTAGAAATGCTGTTGAAGTGGCAGTAGCCCTAGTGGAATGAGGCCTAATCCCAGCTGGAACCTCCTTGCCATGATGGGAATAACAAAATGCAATGCAAAAGCCAATCCACCTAGAAATAGTTTGTTTAGACACAGGCTTGCCCTGAACTCAAAGCAAAGAAACAAACAACTGTTGAGACTGCCTAAAATCCTTAGTCCTGCTTAAGTAATAACGCAATTGCCTGTGTACATCTAAAGTATGCAAAATCTTTTCCCCTTTATTTTGGGGGTCTGCATAAAAAGTAGGCAAATGAATAGTTTGGTTTAAAGCCACACTAGAAACCACCTTAGGCATAAAGGAAGGATTAGTACGTAATGATACCCTATCCTTATGGAAAATCAAAAGGGCTCGACTGCCATAAGGGCCTGCAACTCAGACACCCTTCTTGCAGAAGTAATAGCCAACAAAAAGCAGTCTTCCATGACAAATATTTCAATTCAGCAGTAGCCGCAGGCTCAAAAGGTTGTAGAGTAAGTTTTTCCAACACAAAATTGAGATCCCAAGCAGGAGTAGGAGCTCTACGGGGGTCTTATATTTTTGCCCTCTAAGAAACTGCTTGAACAAAGGATGCGAAAACAATGGTGGGTCACAATCATAGTGAGCTGAGATTGCTGCAGCATGAATCTTAATGGAAGAGAAGGACAGACCCTTGTCCAGTAACTCAGTAAGATATTGAAGAGCCATACTCAAATTAGGCTCAGAAATCTCCAAATTCTTTGCTTTACTCCAAAATAAAAATCTCTTCCATTTTGCTGCGTACACTTTCCTTGTACTAGGTCTTCTAGCTTCCTAATCACATTTAAAACTTGTTGAGGAAGTTGAGACCTGCTGTGTTTCAACACAGAATATGCCAGGCTGTCAGATGAAGAGAGTGAAGCTTGACATTGAGCAGATGACCGTCCTGCTGGGATAACAGATGTGGAATCAAAGGTTAAGGCCATGGAGGCTTCTTTACCAGACTCCGTAGTAGAGGGTACCAGTGTTGCCAAGGCCAATCTGGAGCTATCAAAATCATCCTTGGCCTGTCCTGTCTGACCTTTAACAGTACCTTTGGAAGAAGAGGCAGAGGTGGAAAGGCCTACACATGAAGGTTTGTCCAACTGAAAGACAGAGCATCCACTTTCCAAGCTGTGTGATGAAACCCCTTTGTGCAAAACTGTGGCAGCTGGTGGTTTAGTGGAGAAGCGAACAGATCTATGTCTGGAGTTCCCCATGACACTGTCAATTTCTGAAATACATGAAGATCCAGTTTCCACTTGTGGGGATCCATGATTTGTCTGCTTAACACATCTGCTAAGGAGTTCTGTGCTCCTGGCAGAAACCTTGCCTGAAGAGTTAGGTGCAAGCGCAGATCTCCCATAAAATCATCGCTTGCCTGCATAGAGGATAAGAATGTGTTCCCCCTTGTTTGTTGAAGTACCACATGACAGTTGTGTTGTCTGTTAGAATCAACACCTGCCCTGGAAGAAGTAACTCCTTGAAAGCCAGCAATGCGAACTGGACTGCTAACATCTCCTTCATGTTGATATGTAGATGCTGTAGTCTGGCAGGCCACTCGTCTTGTATCCACTTTCCATTTAGATGAGCTCCCCAAGCAATGGCTGAGGCATCTGTCGGTAAAATCTGACTCGCCTCTGGCCGGGTCACAGAGAGTCCCTTGTTTAGGTGACATTCCTGAGCCCACCACAAAAATTCCCTTTGAAGGCAAGGTATTATTTGAATGACAGTGTCTAAATCCTGGCAGTGCTGTGTCCATACATTTTTGAGATACCATTGTAACTTCCTCATATGCAGTTTGGCATTGGGAAGCACCAGAATACAAGATGCCATGAACCCTAATGCTTGAAGGACTGTCTCTGCAGTCAGCACGGACTGATGAGATAGTTGATGGAAGTAAAGGGATAGACTCTTTTGTTTGTCCGGGGTTAAAAAGGCCATCTGGGCTGCTGTATTCAGTCTCACACCCAGAAAGCACATGTCTTGAGAGGGTACTAGACTGGACTTTATTTCGTTCACAGAATACCCTAGGCATCTTAGCACTGCTATAAGATATTCCAGATGCTGTAGAAGGTCTTCCTTTTCTTGAGCCAGAATCAGGCAGTCGTCTAAATAAGGATAGATTTGAAGTCCTTGTAGCCTGAAGTAAGCTATCACTGGAGCCAGAACCTTTGTGAATACTCTGGGCAGTAGATAAGCCAAAGGGCAATGCAGAGAACTGATAATGAGAATCTCCAGCTCGAAACCGCAGATACTTCCTGTAGCTTAGCCTGATAGGCACATGAAGGTAAGCTTCCTTGAGATCTAAAGTTACCATCCAGTGATCTTTGCCCAGCAGGGGTAAAAGCTGTTGTAACGTCAACATCTTGAACTTGGGAATGTCCAGATAAGTGTTGAGGAGAGATAAATCCAAAAGCAGTCTCCACGTGTACCCCGTTTTTGGTACTAGGAACATGAAATAAAATCCTAGGCCCCTTTCTGATACAGGGACTGGCTGAATGATGTCCAACACCCATCTGTCTTGAGTAATTAAATCCCAATTTTCTTTGAAAAGAGACAGTCGCCCTTCCAAAGGAGCTGCCAGACGAGAATCTACTGGCAGCTGAAAAGGCAGGTCATTGGGTCTGTTTACGAAAGGACTGACCCCTGCCCTCACCAGAAGTCTGAGCAGGTGAACTCCTGTTCTAGGCCTAAAAGAACCTTGAGCCCTGCCCCTACCACGCCTAGACCTACCCCTAGACTGGGAATCATAAGCAGGATATGTCCACCCCTTAGCAGGCCAATTTCTACTAAACTTGGTGGCTGTACCTGCAAAAAATCTTTAACAGTTTGCATAGACTTAGCTTTGTCCTCCATTTTCTTTAAAACTGCTTCCACAGGTGAACCAAACAACACATCAGACTGTAAAGGAGCATCCAAAATCCTTGTCTTAACATGCTCAGCCAAATTTTGATCCTCAACCAGGCATGCCTGCGAAGAACAGAACTAGTGGCAGCCACCCTCGAGGAGGCCTGCACAGCATCAAAACCACATTGCAAAGAATGCTTGCCCACTTGTTCAGACACATAAACTAAATCCAGCAAGTCTTTACAATCAATACCTTCCGCCAAAGCATCCACCTTAGATTTTAATTGTGAAAGGAGATAATTTTGATATTTCAGCATGTGAAACTGACAATTCAACGCTCTCATGGCTAGAGTGGAAGAAGTATACACTTTCTTACCCCACCTATCTAACGCCCTTGCCTCTTTGTCAGTGGGAACAGGATTGTTAACCACAGAGGCCTTAACACCTTTAGGCCCCTGAGAAACAGTTTCTGGGTCCGCCCTAGGACTCAAACAAATACTTATGAGCTTCGGGCACCCTATAGTACCTATCAGGTTTAACAGGAGCAGGAGGCAAAGAATCAGGGTTCAGGAGGCCTCTGCAAAACATCTTCCACCACATTCAACACAGGAGGTATAGCTAAGGGCCTATGCTGGGGTAAAAACAAGAATTCCCTAAGCCTCTTCCTGGAATCAGAGTAATCCTGGCCTTCCCATTTAAAGTGCTCCCTCATGGAATGCAGAGTCTCTGAAAATGAAAAATCCTCAGGAGGAGAAGCCGAAGGAGTGGCATCATCCACATCAGAATCAGAATAATGAGGATACTCCTGCAAATCTTCCGCAGAAGACTCAGAAGCCCCTGAACCCTGGTCAAAACTGTCAAACTCTGATTCCACTCTAGGCCTCTTATCAGGAGGGCCCATAGAACCTCTAATCATAGTAATCAAATCTTCTGCCATTTTAAGCATATGTTTCTTAGGCACAGAACCCGAAGGCTAGGAGAAGCCCTACTGAAGCTGAAGTTGGCCTACCTCTAAAAGAAGTTTTGGCAACAGAAGGAGAGGCTCTAACTACTTTGGGAAGAGAGGGAAGAATAGTTACCTGAGAAGCCCCCCAGCCTGGCCTGCCTCCTGAGAGGGTACATCCTGTAACAGTAAAGTTTCTGCCTGAGACTCCATAGAAACTCCTGGCAAAACCTCTGGCTCCACTGAGCCACCTAAAGAACCGACGTCCGGGACTGCCGGTTCATCAACCCTAGGCTTCGCTGTTTTGTCCTTGCGCTTCTTGACGAAGCGCCGGAGCATCCGACGGCATTTTATAATTGCAACGCTTCCCAAACACTAATCTGGCACAGTCTAACCTCCTCTTAATAGTGCGTTTGTTAAACCTAGCACAAGAGCGGCAACCAACAACGCCGTGCTCAGGCCCTAAACAAGGTATACACAATGTATGGTAATCCCTATGAGGTATTTGTTTCCCACAAGAAATACAGTTATTCACTTTTCTGACATCCGTTAAATACTGAGGCAAGAAAAACCAAAATGTTCCCCAACGGGTACTTAGCCAACTCTGATTCGGTCTGAAACTCGGTTCGAAATATTTCAGAACGCCAACCTGCACTCGCAAAACTGCTTCTGCATCGGACCACGCGGCAAAAAGACTGAGGATATGACGGTCATGCGATTAGTACCCTGACGTACTGACGTCAGTCTAATGCGCCCTGACCGACGTCAGCCTTATACTCTGGTATTCGGGCCGACTGGATGCGGACTATACCCAATAGTAAGGACTGCAGCAATGGAAAACGAAGAACATCTGCATTTTGAACATTTTTTAAAGCTCGATGGCTTATGTTCTTTTTCTTTGCCAGACATACCAACTCTAACACACTCAACACACAAGGAGGGAAGAGCTCTAACTTAAATGCTCGACAAGAAATAGGGCAAAGGCCCTCTAACTCAAACGGGCCTAGCCCGCCAAACAGAAGGAATTACCACAACAATCCAAAAACACAAACACAGTCAATCACAAGGGTACTAACAACAAGATAGCTATTAAAATAGCTGTTTGAGTATAAAAATTTAAGCCAACTGCCAAAAAGTGACCAAAAGGCCAAAAATAGAAGGGTACTTAGCCACAGCCAAGTCGAGACCACATTGTTACTCTAGGAGGGGCAAACGAGATCTGGGGGTTTGGGCGTGGTGCATCCTGGGATAAGGGGTTGGCCCAGCCAATGAGAGACTTCGTGCTAGTCTATCGGCCGAGTCGGAGCCGATTCTCGGCTCCGAGCCCATCAGTTATGAATGTAGGCGAGATATGATCGCATTACATCTGAGAGTTTTCCCAGGTAAAAGGACAGGGCCATCCACCTTCCAGGCTCTGCTGTGAGGGTTCCTGGTGCAAAATTTGTTCAATTGGTGGTTTTAGGGGAAAGGCAAAAAGGTCCACCTCTGGAGTTCCCCACCTCTAAAAGTAAGAAGTTTGAATGAGTTGGGTTCCAGTTTCCACTCGTGAGGGTCCAGCAGATTTCTGCTCAAGTCGTCTGCCAGTGAATTTTGCTTGCCTGGCAGGAATTGAGCTTGTAGGTGCACTTGGATGCTCAAGGCTGTGTTCCACAGAGCCATGGCTAACCTGCAGAGTGGGTAAGGAGTCAACCCCCTACCCTGCTTCTTTATGTACCACATAACTGTGGTGTTGTCTGTCTTTATCAGGAGCCGTCCTGGAAGGATGAGGTATTTTGAAGACTGTCAGAGCATTCTGTACAGCTAGCATCCGTTTTTGATTGATATGCAAGGGAATTTGTTCTGGGCTCCATTTGCCTTGAATGCATTTGTCTGCCAGGTCAGCCCCCCCGCCATACAGTCTGTTGTCAGGGTTTGGGCGGCGAGGGGTTGAGTGAAAGGAAGTCCCTTGTTGTGGTTGCATGCTTCTGCCTACCAAAGGAACTCTGCCCTTAGACAGGGTATGATCGGAATCACTGTTTCCAGGTCCTGAGAATGTTGACACCAGAGACCAAGTACCACTGAAGTTTCCTCATATGCAGTTTTGCATATGGAATTAGCAGAATGCATGAGGCCATGAACCCTAGGTCTTGCAGTATTTTCCTTGCAGATAGCTGGGTTTTGTTGGCCATTAGTTTGAAATAGTTTGTCAAATGGACCCAATTTGCTGGAGTGAGGAAAGCCATCTGGGAAATTTTGTTCAAGCTTGCTCCCAGGAATACAATTTGTTGGCTGGGCACCAGTTGTGCTTTATTTTCATTGATGATGTATCCCAGTGAAGTTAGAAGTCTTTTTACAAATGCCAGGTACCGAAGTAGCAATTCCTGACTGTCCGCCTGAATCAGGCAATCGTCCAAGTATGGGCAGAAATGAATATTTCTCTGCCTGCAGTATGCAATGGCTGGAGCCAGGCATTTTATGGACACTCTGGGCGCAATAGAAAAGCCAAAGGGAAGTGCAGAGAACCGACAGTACATAAAGCCTGCCCTGAAACGTAGATATTTCCTGCAAGACTCCCTTTATGGGGATGTGCAGATCAGCTTCTTTTAAGTCCAGGGTGACTAACCAGGCATCCTTGGCTAGCATAGGAAGAAGCTGTTGCAGTGTAAGCATTTTGAATTTTGGGACCACCAGAAAGGTGTTGAGGATTGATAGATCCAGGATAGGGCACCAAGAGCTCTCTTTTCTGGGCACTAGGAACAGTCTGGAGTAGAAATCATGTCCCCTTTGTTCTACTGGAACAGGTTCAATAGCCCTGATATGGAGAAGGGAAGGTACTTGCTTTTGACCCTCTGTCCACTGGTTTGGAGGAAGGTCTGGCAACCTGCTTGGTGTTTGGCAGTGAGTGGAAATAGAATCTGTATCCCTGAGATACAATGTTTAGAACCCATTGGTCCTGAGTAACGGACATCCAGTTTTTTGCATGAATTAGAAGTTATGTACTCACCATAACGTTCCATCTGAGTAGGTGTATTCATTTGTCTGCAACCTGTGGGTTATGGATCCGATATCGGATCCGAACCGGCATGGTTTTCCAGCTATGGATCCAAGCTCTCAGCTCCTCCCCTCACCCATAATGCCCTGCTCTACCCTCATGACCTCAGATCGAGTTTGCCAAAGCAACAATACCCTCAAAAGGGTAACAAGGAATATGCAGGAAACTGAAAGGCCAGGGGGATAGGAGGGCGGGATGGTTGCAGACAAATGAATACACCTACTCAGATGGAACGTTATGGTGAGTACATAACTTCTAAATCTGAAGTAGGATATTCATTTGTCTGCAACCTGTGGGACAGAGTCCCCAGCTACCTGAATCTTGGGCGCCATCATGGAAGGATATTCCTGAGCACCATGGAGCCAAAGGATGCTCTACCCTAGATGCAAGATCCAACTTATAGTGAGAAATAAATGTATGAGATGAAGCCCGTGGCTGCTGCACAAATATCATCTAGAGGAATCCTAGCCTTGAAGGCTGCCGAGGTAGATACTGACCGGGTTGAATGGGCATGAACACCCCCGGGTGCGGGCCTTCCTGACGCTTGATAAGCCAATAAAATGCACTGTGAAATCCAGCGGGACAGAGAAACTTTAGAGATTGGCTTGCCCAAATTGAATTTTGCAAAGGAAATAAACAGCTGGTCGGATTGCCTATGACCAGCTGTCCTGTTGAGATAAAATCTAAGTTGCCTGTGAACATCTAGTGAGTGTAGCTTATATTCACCTTTGTTTTCATACTTAGGGAAGAAAACAGGGAGGTTAATGGATTGATTGATGTTTGCTTCAGAAGCGATTTTAGGAAGGAAGGACGGGTTGGTCCTGAGGAGACACGGTCCGGATGAAATACCAAGTAAGGAGGTTTAGCTGATAAAGCTTGAAGTTCAGAAACTCTCTTGGCTGATGTAATGGCTACCAAAAAGGCTGTCTTGTAGGACAAGAATTTGAGATCCACCGTAGCGGGCTCGAAGGGGAGCGGTCAAGGCCTGTAGGACCAAAGAAAGGTCCCAAGGAGGAACTGCTTGCTTTATAGGGGGCCTGAGAAGGAAAGTACCTTTAAGAAATGTTTTGCACAATTTGGCTGACATAAGAGGATTAGACTCTTGACCAATGTGATAGTGAGAAATTGCCGCCAGTTGAACTTTGACTGTGGAACTGCTGGCACCATCATTAAAGAGAGAGGTTAGAAAATCAAGCACTACAGGGAGAGGAACCGTGAAGGGATTTAGGCCTTGCCGCCGCCCACACAGAGAAACGTTTCCATTTGCTTCGTAAACCTTTCTAGTGGATGGTTTATGAGCCGCCACCAAAATAGCCTTTACCGTGAAGAAATACCGAGTCCTTATCAAGAGTGGAACTGGAGCAGCCAAGCGGTCAGCTTCAGGTTGTCCAGGTTCGGAGGAGGAATGCAGGATGGATGGGATATCAGATCCGAATGGGATCTAGAATCCAAGGAGGATTCACCGAGTGAGACCCTAGAAAGGGGAACCAGATCTGTCGAGGCCAGAATGGAGCAATGAGAATCATTCTGCAACCCACCCGAGAGGCTTTCTGAAGAACTTGCAGCATCAGAGGCAAGGGTGGATAGGCATACAGAAGACCGGGTGGCCAAGCATGCACCAGAGCGTCTCTTGGGGTACCTCCGGGAGGAGGTATTAGAGCGAAAAAACTGTCGCACTTGGTGTTTGAGGGAGAAGCAAAAGATCGCATGAAGGGGTTCCCACCGTGCGAATATGCGTTCGCTACTTGACAATTGAGAGACCACTCGTAAGGGGTCAGAATGGTGCGACTGAGCTTGTCCGCTAGGATGTTGGACCGACCGAATGTGCGTTGCTATGAGAAAGCGATTGGTGGAGATTGCCCATTCCCAAACTCTCATGGCCTCGACAAAGAGGGTAAGACCTTGTTCCCCTTGCTTGTTGACGCACCAGACAACAGACATATTGTCCGATTGAACGCAATTGTTCCCAAGGGAAGAAAGTCCTGAAGTGCTAGCAACGCTAAGAGCACTGCTCTCATCTCTAGAACATTGATATGCAGTAAGGTCTCTGAATCGCTCCACGTGCCTTGGACTGTCCGGCCGCAGTGCCCCCACCCGAGGCGGAGGCGTCCGTGGTCACCGTGGCGAGAGGAGAAGCACAAAATGGGCGACCCTGTGGAGTTCCGGGGGGTGGTGCCACCACAAGAGGCACCGCTTGCAAGCCTTGCTGTTCGCTATGGGATGATGCATGGGGAGAGCAAGGTATGACCACTGTACTAAGAGCGCCCACTGTAGAATGCGATATTCAGCCGGGCAAGAGGAAGAAGTGCTATCGACGAAGCCATGGACCCTAGAGCCCTCAGGACCAACTCCGCTGGAACAGAACATGAATGGAGAATGGCCCGCACCTGGAGCTGCAGATTTAGAACTCTGTCCAGTGAGGAAGGCTCGTAAACTCCTTGTGTCTAGTCTGGCCCCTATGAAATCTAAGAGCTGAGTGGGTGCCAGGTTGGACTTGTTTGTATTTATTGTGATGCCCAGAAATGGAGCAAGATGGAGAAAGGAGTCTCACCGAGAGAAGTAGATGCCTTGTTGGGGCGGTAAGGAGCCAGTCGTCCAGGTAGGGAAAGACCTGCACCCCTGAAGCCTCAGGTGGGCCGCTACCACTGCTAGTACTTTGGTAAACACCCTGGGGGCTGTGGTGAGACCAAAGGGAAGGACCCGAACTGGTAGTGACTGGCTCCCAGCCGAAGCGGAGAAACCTCCTGAGCGCCTGTCCATTAGGATGTGGTAGCGTCCTTGAGATCTATCGAGCACATCCAGTGGCCTTCTCCCAGAAGGGGAGAATAGATTGTAGAGTGACCATTCGAATTTTTCTTTGGGGACTGCCAGATTCAAGAGAGAGGTCTAGGATTGGTCTTAGTTCCCCGCCTTTTGGCACTAAAAGAATCTGGAGTAGAACCCTGATCCGATCTGGTCTGGGGAACGGGCTGGATGGCTCTTTTCTAGCAGATGGCCAATTTCTGCCAAAGCGGCCTCCCTTTGACCGGGTGGTACGTCTGGGAGGGACTTCATCTTTGGAAGGTGAAGGAAAGGAATGCGATATCCCTGGATATGATTTGGAGAACCCAGCGGTCCGATGTTATGGACTCCCATGCCGCTAGGTGCCCGAACGCCCCCGACTGCCTCCAGAGTAGAGCAGTCGGGCAACCCTCAGGGTTGCTGCGGCCGCTCAGAGAAAGGTTCCCTGGACCAAGTTTCTGGGAGCCCCTCTGCCTCTAGGGCGGCCTCCCTGTCCTCCTCTGCCACGGAAGGACTGGTTGTCCGAGCAGGCTGGGACTGCTGCGACTTCGAACCACATCTTCTTCTGACCCTTTGGTTCCTAGAATAGGGCCTCTGGGGTGCAGAGAAGCGGATTCACGGCAGACAGCGTCTTCCGTCCTTCTCGCTCTGGGTCAACGCCTCGCGAACGGTCTTGCCAAACAGAGCAGAACCATCAAAGGGGCGTTCGCAAACGACGCCTTGAAGGGCTCAGAAAAAGAGTGGCGGAGCCAGGCCTGACGCCTAGTGACCAGTCCTGTCCCGCAGCTCTAGCGGCGCCTCCGTAGCATGGGAGAGTAGCATAGAAGTATTTGTGACTGACCTAAGAGTGGCCATTTTGGTGGAGTGCAGAGCTCTGTCCTCCTCCGAAATGGACTCAGGGGGATGCAGCGTGCTCTTAATAAGGTCTCGCTGCATCCGAATAACATGTGCCAAATAGTTCAGCGCCTACGAGAAGGTCGCCGAACTGAACATCCGCTTCCCAGCGGTCCATCATCCGAGACTCCTTGCTCGGTGGGTGGACTGAGGGACTCTCCTGAGCCAGTTCCTCTTTGTGGCCGCCATCAACATGGCATCTACAGGAGGCCCCTTACTCCAATGGGTCCTGTCGGAGGGCGGCTAAGGATCCTATCAGGTCTTTTGGGAATTGGCTCCACGGTGTCCGGTTCCTTCCACGCCCTGGTGGTAATAAGGTCCACCAGGGGTCGGCAGGGGGACACCCAAGAGGTAGACGGGCCCGCTTGAATGCCTCCAAGAACACGGACTCGTCCGAGGAAGACTTGGGGCAGACCACCCCCTAATACGGAGCATTTCCATGATGTCTCAAGGAGACATCCTCGGGGTGACCGTGGGGAGCCTTCCTTCCTCCAAGTCCGTGTCTTCAGTGAGAGACTCGGGAGTCAATGTGCCTCCTTTGCGTATGCTTATGAGGGGCCTCCTCTGGGGGCTGTCAGAGGAGTCCTCGAACAGCAATTTGCTCCATGGGAGCAACTTGGGGCACAGAAACGGGCTGTCCCAGGGGCCGGATGGTGGAAGCCTGGCCCAGTGCAGAGGGAGCGGACGGAGCCGAAGCAAGTGCCGGGGTCCGGAGACCTCAACAGAGCCCTCTCCACTACATCAAAAGCCAAGGAGCCGACCTCGATCAAAGGATCCGACAATCGGCTCCCCTCGGATCCGAAGAGTGGATCGGAGCCGGCGCCAAGCACTCGGATCCGGCGACAGTGCGCCTGACACAGACGGCGCCGAAGGAGCACTGATCCCCGGATCCGGCTCGGATCCAGGCTCCGAGAGATCGGATCCGACGCACTGAGGCATGGTCGGATCCGAAGTACCAAGTACTATCGGATCCGACCTCCCCCCGCCTCCGAACCTGCTCGGCTCCAGTTGCTCCGTACCCGGGTAGCGGGTCGGAGCAGGAGCAATAGGCTTAAAAGGGTGTTGAGCTCCCCGAGGGGGAGGCAAGAGCACACCCACCTGCACCTGGGCCAGGATGAACCATCTCATCATCCGGTCCAGATCAGCATCCGAGCTATGGGTAGACCTCGACGAGGCGACCGAGGTAGGCCTGGAATGCCTCCTCGATAGCCTCGACGGAGATCGGGTCTCCTCCTCCTCAGGACCCGTGAGAAGCACACAGGGGACCGGAGCCGAGAAGGAGGAGACCGAACCGACAGGAAGCCGGGAGAAGCCGCTTGGCTGGCGGGCGAAACAGAGGTCTCGGCCCGCCAGTGGTGCTTCTCCTCCGTCCTTTAGATGCATCCCTCCTCTCCTGAAGCGGGAGTTTGAGTCCCAGGAGCAGGAGGGGTGCCACAGGGGAACAACTGCAGCCAGGAGTCCCGAAGGAGCGGAGGTCGGAGCCGAGTCCGGCGGTAAAAGACCCGCCAAGACCAGCTTGACCTCCGCTCCTCAGTGCCTGGGGTTGAACCCTGCACAAATGGAACAACCAGATGTGAGGTGTTCAACCCCAAGACACTTAACACACCGAGTGTGGCCATCAGCCGGTGAGAGCTTATGGCCACACTCGGAGCATTTTGAAAATATGGACTTAGGCTGTTCAGCCATAGTCTATAAACTAACCTAAAGTTACAGAAAAGTAACTTAAACAATAAAAGAAGCACACAGGCCTCACACACACTCTACGTACCAGCGAGGGGAGGGAATAAAAATTACTACTGAAAATTAAATTAAACTAAAAACAGTCAATAATAATAGGAAACCTACAACTTTCACACAAAAATTGTTAAAGAAACAAAAAATTCTCTGATTTTACACAAGAAAATAGTCTACTTAGCTGAGAGCTATGTATCCACATCCAGTTACCAGCGCGGCAAACAAGATCTGAGGTCATGAGGGTACAGCAGGGCATTATGGGTGAGGGGAGGAGCTGAGAGCTTGGATCCATAGCTGGAAAACCATGCCGGTTCGGATCCGATATCGGATCCATAACCCACAGGTTGCAGACAAATGAATATCCTACTTCAGATGGGTGAGTTTTCCTCCTAGGAGCACAAGTACTTGGGCATGGCTGGGAAGGATAACTGGAAAGTCGCTGCAAATTTTTTCCATAAGGGGATGGCTTACCACTCCCTGGTTTTGAGGTGGAAACACTCCACTATTTAGATCTCTGCATACCCGGAGACTGTAGTCTTGGTGGTCTGTTTCCTTTGGGTTTGGCTGAGAAGGCCTGAGAGGGACTGGAAAGGACCAGTTTTTTGAAGGCCAATGCCTACTGAATCTAGGTGGCTGCACCT
This sequence comes from Protopterus annectens, assembly GCF_019279795.1. Taxonomy (NCBI): domain Eukaryota; kingdom Metazoa; phylum Chordata; order Ceratodontiformes; family Protopteridae; genus Protopterus; species Protopterus annectens. The sequence continues at coordinate 813,016,102 of NC_056739.1, forward strand.
GTAAGAAATCTTGGACCGTTTGCATAGATTTAGCTTTTTCTTCCATGTTTTTAAGAACTTCTAATTTTGTGCCAAACAAACGCTCCAGATTTAATCGAGCATCTAGTAATTTTGCTTTGACATGGTCAGGCAAGACTTGTTCTTTTAGCCAAGCATGCCTTCTCAGTACAGACCCTATGACAGCAGCCCTGCAAGATGCTTCTAAGGCATCAAACCCACATTGCAAAGTATGTTTACTAACATGGCTTGAAGAATGCATTAATTCTTGTACAATCTATTTTAAGCACAATCTGGAAGTAACACAATTTTTTGTTTAATTAGTTCCATAATATGTTGCTGGTACTTCAACATGTGAAACTGGCAATTCAAAGCCCTGACAGCAGGAGTTGCAGAGGTATATACCTTCTTACCCCATCTGTCTTAAGCTCTAGAATCCCTGTCTGAAGGAGCAGGGTTTTTGGCTGTAGTAGCCTTAATGCCTTTAGGTCCCTGGGAAATGGTCGCTGGATCCGCAGTAGGATTCTTAAAGAGAAATTTGTGAGACTCAAGTACTCTGTATTACCTGTCAAGTTTTCTAGAAGCTGGTGGTAAGGTGTCAGGAGTAAAACTGGACACCAAGAAGACATTATCTACAATGTCCAGGACAAAGGGTATAGCTAGAGGCCTGTGCGGAGGCAAATCTATAAATCCCGCCCCCCCCCCCAGAGTCTCTTTTTGGACTGAGGAAAGTCCTGGCATTCCCAGCAGAAATGCTCAAGATATGAAAGGTTTCACCAAAAGAGAAATCCTCTGGAGAGGAGGCAGATGGACTGAATTCCTCTGCATCCAAATCATCATAGGTAGATAAGGGTATATCCTGGTAATCAGAAGGGTCAGTCTCATCACTCTTGGGTCTGTAAAATCAGAAAAAAATTTAAATCTTTGTCTTTTGGCAGGGGAAAGCTGGCTTCCCCTAATTAGAGTAATAAGGTCTTCAGCCATTTTAAGCATTTGTTTTTCTGGCATGGGAGGAGGAGCATGCGCTTTGGACATCGGTTTTCTAGGCATAGTGTGAACTCTGGGCCTGAGAAACTTTGGAAATGAAGTTGTTGGTTTAATATGAACAGCAGTAGGTCGGAATACACCCTCAGAAGCCTGTGCCTGCACAGCGGGTTCGGACCCATCCAAGGTGGAGACATCCGCAGGTTCCATAGTCGAAGTATCTCGTGGCATACCGGACTCCGAATCGGTCTTAGCAGAGGCCTGCGAATAAGTAGAAGCAAGCATCAGGGGCTGCAAAAGCACCTCACTGAGTACCGGCGGACTGGCGACGAGCTTAATGGAAGCGTCGTCTGCAGTTTTTGACCTATACGGTCTCTGTCTTTGTGCATTTTCGGAAGATCAGTAGTCGGAAGGCTTACCAAAGCCATTTCTGAATATGGAGAATGAGAGGGAAAGAATTTAGCTACAAAAATAGCCCAACGACGAACGGTTCGGGTGTTAAACAAGGCACAAAACCGACAGCTAGGGGCATCGTGGTCTGGGCCTAAACAGGCGACGCGGTAAGAATGAAAATCTCTGAGAGGTATTTACTTTCCACAAGCAAGACTATTGTTTTTTTTTTCTGACATTGGTTAGAGCAAGAAAAAAAGAATCCCCAAATGGGGTACTTGGCTTTAAAAGACTTCAGGTCTGAAACTCGAAAAAACGAAAATTTCAGGTAGTGGCTGACCAGTATTTGCGAACTGCTTCTACTTCGAGCTCCTTCTCAGCAAGAAAGACTGATGTAATGGTGTCGGCTGCATGTTTTATACCCCCGACGACCTGACGTCATGGGAGAGGCGACAGCAAACAATGCAGAAATCCCAAAACTCTGGTATTCAAGCCGACTAAGGGCTACCTGTAGGCAGATAACCCAAGTGTTCACCACAAAATTGTTCCAATTCCGTAAAGTGCAAAGGATTTATTCTAAAACACTGCTGTTGACATAAAATACAGAATATAATCTCTAGTGCCTCAGCAAACCATATACAGAATTTAATAGAATTAAAAGATTGTGTAATGATCCAGTACAAGTAGAAAGGGAATTAAATCAAAGTTATGATAAATTCAGTTCAAGGGGATATAAGGAAGTGGATTTGAAAGCTAGCCTGAATAAGGTGAAGAAAAACATGAGACATGGGAAAGTTAAAGGTAGTGTTAAGGAAAGTGAATGTATTTATTTTATTTCCACTTATTCCGTATTATCGGAAATAAATTGTGGAACAAGTAAAACATAGCTGGAATGTGGTAAAAAGAGAGGTGAACAGAATGTGTTTCTATTATAGAAAAGGAAGTATAAAAGATTTTATAGTCCACAGTAAATTTAACATGCCAAAAGCGCAAATGGTGAAACGAATTGAGAAATTGGGAACTGTAGCCTGTGGTAAATGCAGTATTTGTAAGTATATAGTAAAGGAATTTGGTAAAATTAATGGGGTTCCATTTTACATAAATAGAACCTTTAATTGTAAAATGGAGAGAGTTATATATGGTTTGAAATGCTTGTGTAATAAATTTTATGTGGGAGAAACTAAGAACATTTGCCTGTAGAATAAAAGAGCATATTAGAGATATAAAAAATAATAAACAAACTAGTCCCATAGCGCTGCATTTTAATAAATATAATGGTAATCCACAGGGATTGAAAGTGACAGTGTTAGACGGTGTAAAAGAAAGAGAATATTTGAATGAACATATTAAATATATATTAAGGAAAAAAGAAACTTGTTTGATTTTAAAATTTAATACATTGAGCCCTATAGGGCTAAATCATGAATGTGCGTGGAAAAGTTTATTGTAAATAGTTATTTGTTGAATAATGTGTTTATAGTATTTAGTGTTTCTTATATATAATACTGTTTACTTAATTAATTATGTAATTGAGTGGGTGTGTTTTATCTCAGTATAAAAGTGTGAGTTTGAATGGTTACAAAATCTTACTCTCAAAGGCAAGTTTGCCTAGGCGCTAGAGATTATATTCTGTATTTTATGTCAACAGCAGTGTTTTAGAATAAATCCTTTCCACTTTACGGAATTGGAACAATTTTGTGGTGGAGAATATTTTCTCTGTTTGATAATTAGAAGTTATGTACCTACCATAACGTTCCATGTTAGTTGTCTTCTCTCGCCTTCTTTCTTGCTGGATGGGTTCGGAGCCGATCCTCGGCTCCGACTCGGCACTTGCTAAGCTCGAGAGTCACTTTTACCAGCTCGAGGCAGCCCCATATCCCATGATGCAAGGCGGTAAATACCCAGATCTCGTTTGGTACCTAGAGGGACAACTGCCTAGCATAAAAACTTTCCACTAAGGAAAGAAGAGCAACTAGCCTAAAGGGCTGTAAGGGGAAACCAGATAATTAAAACTAGAACTAACTGGTGCCCAAAAATCTTCCAGAGACAAGGGAGATCAAGGTCTGTCCAGGCAAGGGGGACAGGAGGGAGGGTCGCAAGAAAGAAGGTGAGAGAAGACAACTAACATGGAACGTTATGGTAGGTACATAACTTCTAAATGTTAAGTTGTCAATCTCGCCTTCATTCTTGCTGGATGGGACCGCGTCCCTAGCACCTCTATCCTGGGTGGCTCAATGGAACAAACTCTTGAGAACCGTGGAACCAAAACTGGCCCTACTCCTGGAGGCCAAATCCAATTTGTAATGAGAAACAAAGGTACGAGGAGTGGCCCACGTGGCTGCTGCACAAATAGTACCTAAGGGTAGCCTAGCCTGAAAAGCTGTAGAAGTGGCTAGGCCTTCTAGTGGAATGTGCCTTTGGTTTTGAGCACAGTTGTTTGCCCCTAAGTTGATAAATGTCAGAAATGGTGGAAGATAGCCATCTAGATAAGGTCACTTTGGAAACAGGGTGGCCTTTCTTATTTTCAGCATAAAGAAAGAAAAAGCTGATCAGACTTCCTGAATTGCTTTGTTCTGTCCAAATAATATCAGAGTTGTCAGTGAACATCTAGATAATGCAATTTTTGTTCTGATCTGTTGGAATAATTAGGAAAAAATACAGGGAGATCAATGGATTGGTTTAAATTTGTTTTTGAAGCAACCTTGGGCAAAAAGGATGGATTAGTTCTCAAGGATACTCTGTCCTTGTGGAAGACCAAATATGGGGGACGAACAGAGAGGGCATGAAGTTCTGACACTCTCCTAGCCGAGGTAATAGCGACAAGGAAGAGTGTCTTCCACGAAAGAAACTTTAGTGAACATGAAGCAGCTGGCTCGAAAGGAGGAAGAATTAAGGATGTCAGCACTAGATTTAGGTCCCATTGTGGAGGACGACTCCTGACAGGAGGTCTCAGGAGAAAAATTCCTTTCAGAAAAGCTTTACAAAGCTTGTGGGACAATGTTGTGATCTGCAAATCCGACATGAAAGTTCGAGATTGCAGCCAACTGAACTTTGACTGTGGAAGATGAAGAACCCGAGTGAAAGATTTCCGCTAGAAAATCCAAAACTGCATGAACAGGGGCAGTAAAGGGATCTATGTTCCTAGATTCCGCCCAAAGGGAGAAACGTTTCCACTGGCTAGAGTAAATCCTTCTAGTAGAGGATTTAAGGGAAGCTACTATGATATCTCTAACGGGGTTAGAGATCATAGGAAGCCTGGCTAAGGAAGGAAGTGGAGCAACCAAGCTGTGAGGTTGAGAGAAGGGATGGACCGATGCAGCTGACCCGATTGGTGTATCAGAAGATCTGGCACTGGGTCCAGATGCCACGGCTGCACCAAAAGATGACGATGAAGGAACGGAAACCAAATCTGTCGAGGCCAATACGGGGCAATGAGAATCATTTTGGCTCTCAAAATGGTAGCTTTCTGGAGTACCTGTGGTATCAATGGAAAAGGAGGAAAGGCATAAAGAAGTCCCTGGGGCCAATCTTGGGTAAGATTGTCTCTGGGGGGATGGCCCAGAAGTGGGAAGAGAGAGAAGAAGACTGGGCATTTGCTATTTTGGGGAGTAGCAAAAAGATCGCAACATGGGCGGCCCCACTTCTGAAAAATCTCCTCCACTATAGATTGCTTGAGAGACCACTCGTGAGGCATGAGTATAGCTCTGCTCAATCTGTCCGCTAAAATGTTGGTTTTCCCAGGGCTATGCGTTGCTACCAGAAACCAATGAGAGGAGATCGCCCATTGCCAAAGTCTGAGAGCCTCTCGACACAAGGGATAGGACTTGGTTCCGCCCTGCTTGTTGATGTACCATACTACGGACATGTTGTCCGTGTGAACTGCAATCGTTCCTAAGGGAAGAATGTCGTTGAGGGCTTGCAACGTTAAAAGCACTGCTCTCATCTCTAGGACATTTATGTGCAGGTGGTATTCGAACGGTTGCCACGTCCCATGAACCATCCTGCCCTGATAATGACCCCCCCACCCGATCAGGGAGGCGTCCGTAGTGACTGTGGCTACCGGGGGTGGGAAAACAAAGGGTCTGCCCTGATGGACTTGGGGAGAAGAAATCCACCAGGATAGATGGTTTTTGCAAGTTTGTGTCACCAGGATCTGGTGACGCATGGGAAGTTGTTGGTAGGACCATTGAGTGAACAACATCCATTGAAGGAGACGCATGTAAAAACGGGCCAAAGGAAGGAGAGTAATGGCAGCTGCCATGAGGCCCAATACTTTTAGGACCAGTCTGGCTTGCACCTTTTTGCTGGCAAGGATGATCCGACGTGGTTTTGGATATCTAGAATTCTCTGGCTTGTTAGGTTTGCTGACATCCGAGCAGTGTCTAAATTTGCGCCTATAAAAGTAATAGATTGGCAGGGCAATAAGGAGGACTTTTCGTAGTTGACCGAAATTCCTGAGTGCAGAGATTTAGGGTGTAATCTCTGGCTTGGAGAAGTTGATGCCTGGTGGTGGCTGAGAGGAGCCAGTCGTCGGGATATGGAAACACCTGGAATCCTTGACGTCTCACGTGAGCCATGACCACTGCCATGCATTTGGTGAACACTCTGGGGGCTGTAGTGAGACCAAAGGGCAGGGCTCTGAAATGAAAATGACTGGACCTCAGCCGAAAGCGGAGAAACCTTCTGGAGCGCCTGTGGATTTTTATGTGATAGTACGCATCCTGAAGGTCTATTGAGCACATCCAGTTGTCTTTGCCTAAGAAGGGCAAAATCGATTGAAGTGCGACCATCCGAAATCTTGTCTTTTTCACCGACTTGAGTCTGCTGAGGTCCAATATTGGTCTCCAATCTCCCGTCTTTTTGGGAACCAAAAAGAACCTTGAGTAGATTCCGGGCTCTGAATGGTCTGTTGGAACTGGCTGAATGGCCCTTTTTTGTAGAAGCTTTGATACTTCTAATTTTGCGATTTCCCTTAGACCGGGTGGACTTTCCTCGAAAGGAATCTTGTAACCCTCTGATATGATCGACTGTACCCATTTGTCTTGCGAAAGGGAAAGCCAGGCTTCTGGGTACAGCGATAATCTTCCCCCGACTGCCTCCAAGGGTGGACAGTCGGGCAACACCTCAGGGATGCTGGAAGGGCTTGTCAGAGAGAGGCTCTCTGCTGCCCTGGTTCTGCAGACCCCCTCTGCCCCTAGGGCGGCGTCCATTATTACCCCCTCTGCTTCTAGGGGTAAACTGACCACGTGTGTCCGTGACTCCCTGAGATTTTCAGAACCACGTCTTTCCCCCCTTCTGTCCTTTGGGGTAAGGCCTAGAAGGGGTGGAAAAACGGACTCCTACGGCAGAAAGAGTCTTGCTGTCTTGCTCACACCTGGTCAACGTATCCTTCACCTGAGTACCAAACAATGTTGACCCATCGAAGGGAGAGTTTGTGAAGGACGCCTTAAAGGGGTCTGCAAAATTACAGAGCCGCATCCAGGACTGACGTCTGAGAGCCACTCCTGTGCCTGCAGCTCTACTCGCTCCATCTGCTGCAAAGAAATTAGCCGCATGGAGGAGTTGGTTATGGAGTTAAGGATTCCTAGCTGAGAAGCAATCTTCTCCCGAGCCCCTGCAGCTGAAGGATCCTGTACTACTTCACCTAATTATTTAAGGATGTCGCTTTGAAGTCTGGTGAAGTGACATAAATAATTCAGCGAACGCATGGCAAAGGTCGCTGAGGAAAACATCCGCTTACCATACCTGTCCATGGTCCTAGAATCCTTGTTAGGAGGATGGACTGGTACGGAAGGATCTGCAAGTTCCTTCTTGGTGGCGGCCGCCACCATGGCATCAACAGGGACACCTTTTGTAAGAAATTGTTTCTCGGAAGGGGCTGTAATAAATTTAGAAGGCCTCCTGGGAACTGGTTCCACGGAATCAAGAGATGCCCACGCCTTCCGAGCTATCACCTCCATGAGGGGGTCAAAAGGTGGAGACACCCAGGAGGTGGAGGGTCGAGATGCAAAAGCCTCTAGGTATACAGACTCATCCTCGGAGGGATTAATGGAGGGCCAGTTTCCCCTCTGTTTTAGGAGTTCTAGGATGTCTGAAAAAGAGACATCCTCAGAGGGGGATCTTAGGGACCCCTCCGACTCATCTAAGTCGGTATCTGAAGTTGTAGACTCAGGGGAGTCTAGGTGCTTCCTCTTACAGGTCCTCTTACGCGGAGGATCTCCTGACAGATCAGGAGAATCCTTGGAAGAGGGGGTTCTTCCCAGTGGGGAAACCTGAAGCGATGGATCTCTCGGTCAGGGAGCAAGAGAGTGGGAAGAGACATCTACAGGCACCACAGAGGGAGGAGCTAAGGGGATAGACTGCTGACTGAGCCCGGGGGCCAGCACACTCCTCATCACCTCGAAGGACCCCTCCCAGGGAGATCCGAGAGACCCTGCTCCGAAGAAACAGGGGCTCCCGGGCCCGCCGAAAGGGAAGGCTCCGAGGCAGATGTCGGAGCAGAGCTCACCAAGGCCGAAGCCCCGAGAGGAAGAGCAGGGTCAGACAAGGGTCCGATGATCTCACCCCCTCAGAGCAGACCAGGGAAGCCCGACCACCGGATCCCTCCAAGGAAGGTCTCGAGGAGGAGATGAGTAGAAGCTGAAGGAGCAGAAAGGGATGGTATCTGCCCCGCAGCCGTAGCAGTGACTATTCCAATAGACTCTGGCTCCGAGCTCTGGAGGAGAGTCGAAGGAGGAACTTAAAGAGGGTGTGGACTAGTAGTCTGTTGAGACTGACTATGAAGCAGTTGGGCTAGTGCCTGTGATTTTAACAATCTGCTTACCACTCTCTCCAAATCATGGTCTGAGAGCCTGGAAGACCTAGATGATCGGCTCCGATGGCTCCGCTCCGAAAGAAGAGGAGAGGTCGGAGCCGAAAGTATAGGCTCCAAAGAGGGAGACCTGGACCGCTTCCTCGATGGAACCATCGGAGCCGAAGAAACCTCGGTTCCAGACGGAGCAGACAGCTTATCGGCTCCAAGCCTGGTCAAAGATGTATCGGCTCCGGCCGGAGCTGATACAGGCAAGGAAATAATGGTATCGGAGCCGGCTGGTGCCGATACCGAAGCCTTAGACACATGGTGATCGGAGCCGGTCGGAGCAGACACCAAGGTGGCAGTTAAAGTATCGGCACAGATAGCCATCGGTGCCGAAGATTTAGTCAAAATAAGATCGGCTGCAGCCGGAGCCGATCTCTACTCCAAATGAGTCGGAGCCAGGGCCGAAGGCCTAGATGCAGAAGCCTTGGCCTTGGAGGTCTTAGAGGGCTGACCCGAAGCAGACTTGGTCGGGGAGCCCTCTGGTTTAAGTAAGCCCCTTAAGATTAGCTTATTTCTCCTTTCCTGCAGGACTCTCTGGCTGAAGGAGTGACAAAAAGCACAGGAGTCCTGCAGGTGGAGAGGTCCCAGGCAATAAATACAAGAAGTGTGACCGTCTGTCAGACATCTTCTGACAGCACGAGTCACACTTCTTGAAGCCTGAGACCCTCGGTTCTTTGGACATGGTGAGAAGTACACAAACACTCTACTCACACAGTCCCAGACTCAGAAATTTAACTTTAAAGGGAGAAAACAAACACACACACACACACCCTGACAGGAAGGGATGGAGGGGAGTAAAGGCCCGACTAAAATAAAATAACTAGGGAAAACAGTAAACTGAGTCAGAGACTCTAAAACCATCTAAAAGTGACAGTATACTAATAATCTGTGAGAAATATATGGAATGGGGTGAGTAAATTCTGAACAAATTACTTACCAAGAGCTGGTAAAAGGAGGACCTCATCAGCGAAGCGGCAAACGAGATCTGGGTATTTACCGCCTTGCATCATGGGATATGGGGCTGCCTCGAGCTGGTAAAAGTGACTCTCGAGCTTAGCAAGTGCCGAGTCGGAGCCGAGGATCGGCTCCGAACCCATCCAGCAAGAATGAAGGCGAGATTGACAACTTAACATACTGTGGTTATACAAGATAACCCAAGTGTGACGACTGCATCAGTGAAACACTAAGAACATCTGCTACACCTAGAAGATGAGGAAAAGGAGAGGCAGAGGCAGCATGACAGGGAGACGTTGAATATTTGCCAGTCATGTAGGTAATGTTGAAGGGAGTAACTGGACCCCAGAAGCACAAAAGGTCAGTAAATTTCTTCCGCAATTTAACGAGGGGGATAATTTTGACAGTTTGGTAATGTAAACAGTATGATGTTGACCAAGGGCTCTGGGTATGGTTCCTGACCCCCTTACTCCATGGTAAAGCTGTAACTGTGTTGTCTAAAATGTCTGACACTGACCGTTTTAATTATACTACGGTTAAGAACTGTTAGAATTGTTTAAGCTACCACCTGAAACATATAGGAAAAAAAAGTTTTGGGAGCATAGGCACAAGGTAGTGTGTGTGAATATGTTGCTGAACTGAGCACTTATTCACAGGTAGGCGAGTGGATGTCAGGTCACCACTTTTGAAGGGCTGGCAGACCTTTTGGTGAGGGAACAACCCCTAAGCACTTTGCCTGAGGACATGAAGATCTGGTTAGCTGACAATGTGCTATTTCAGATGAGTTGGGGAAGAAGGGAGACCTACACCTAGCAAACAGGGCATCCCTGCACAGGAAAGGGACCCCCAGTACTGCTCATGGATCTAAAGGAACCCATGGTGGGCAGCACAGACTGCCCCAACAGAATTTGCCAGTAGCAGGATAAGCCACTAGTCCAGGTACAAGTCCAGGACCTAGGGTTAAATGTTTTGAATGCAACCAGTGGGGCCATCTGGCATACAGATGTTCAAGGAGGCAAAGTGAGGAACAAAAGATAAGACAGCCAAAGTGTGGAAGACAAAATGACAACAGTAGGTTGTGTTGAGACAACAGGAATACCAACTACCATCCCGCAGATGTCCTGATAGGGAAGGATTTGGATGAGGCAATACCATGTGTTTATGCAGTTACATGCAGTCAGGCTAGGAGACAAGCATGTGGGTCTGGTAAGCCTGGGAGAGACAGAGACAGACTGCATACTTACAGCCAGGACTGATGAAGTGGTTATTTCAGGGAGGGAGCTACTCTGTAGCAGTGAGACAGAAGGTGAAGCACAGCAGCTTGTGGGTACTGATGTTCCCTTTGAAAGAGTGACTGCAAAGGTAGAGGTGAGTAGTAGTACCCAGGCTGACAGTGAGGCACCACTGTCAGAGGATGCCAGACTTCCTGCGGAAGGGGAGCTGGGAAGAGTTACAAAGAGAAAGTTGAGATAGGCTCAGCTCTCGGACCCTACATTGCAAGGCCTGAGGCAGGTGGCTAGGGAGGCACACGATAAGGGAAGGGGGAATATGTATACTTGGGATAAAGGGTTACTGTATAGAGAGTGGACCCCTGAGGGAGGGCTAGAAGGTTAGAAAATACAGCAGCTGGTAGTGCCTAGAGCCTACCGTCTGGCACTTCTAGCCATAGCCCATGATATTCCCTTTGCAGGTCATATAGGCATAAAACGTACAAAGAGACGTATTAAGCAGAACTTCTATTTGCCAAGAATTTCCAGAGATGTAGAGTACTGCAGGACCTGTGAGCAATGCCAAAGGTAGGCAAGGCAGGAAACAAGGTGAAAGCTCCTTTGATGTCTTTGCCTGTGATTGAAGAGCCATTTCAAACGGTAGCTATGGATATGGTGGGTCCTTTGAGTACCCAAAGTTCCACAGGGAAATAAGAAGTTATGTACTCACCATAACGTTCCATCTGAGTAGATAAACTTCATTTGGCAGCAAACTATGGGGTCTTCGGATCCATATCTAATCCGAGCCGGCAGTTTCCAACAGCAGAGATCCGAGCTCCAAGCTCCTCCCCTTACCCATAATCCCCTGCCAACCCTACCTGACCTCAGATCGAGTTTGCCTAATGCAAGACCTGCACCAAATAGCCAGCCTATGGTCTGACCTTGATACAATCAGATGACAAAATAGTAACAAACATCCGACGGTCAAGGGGAAGGGGGGGGGGGACTGTTGCTGCCAAATGAAGTTTATCTACTCAGATGGAACGTTATGGTGAGTACATAACTTCTTAATCTGAAGTAGTTAACTTCATTTGGGCATCAACTTATGGGACAGAGTCCCCAGCTACCTAAATCTTGGGAGGTCCTCATGGAAGCCAAAGGATGCTCTCCCTCTGGAGACCAGGTCCAACTTATGATTTATAAAGGTATGAGATGAAGCCCAAGTGGCTGCCGAACAAATTTCATCCAATGAGACTCTAGAACGAAATGCAGCAGATGTGGAAATTCATCTAGTAGAATGGGCGTGGACTCCCTGGGGTGCAGGCCGGCCGGAACTTTCATATGCTAGTAGAATACACTGAAATCCACCTGGACAGTGTGACTTTTGAAACTGATTTTCCAAAATTAGATTTAGCAAAGGAAATAAACAGCTGGTCTGATTGCCTATGACCAGCTGTTCTGTGTAAATAGAAACGTAGTTGTCTATGAACATCCAACGAGTGCAACTTGTATTCGCCTTTGTTTTGGTAATTGGGAAAAAGACAGGTAAATTAATAGTTTTATTGATATTTGACTCGGAAGCAATCTTGGGAAGAAAAGAGGAATTGGTCCTGATGGATACTCTAACTTTGTGAAAGGTCAAATACGGTGGCTTGGCGGAAAGGGCTTGTAGCTCAGAAACCCTTCTGGCCGAAGTGATAGCGACGAGAAATGCTGTTTTCCAGGATAATAGTTTAAGATCCACTGAAGCTGCAGGCTCAAAGGGAGGAGCTGTCAAAGCCTGGAGTACAAGCGCTAAATCCCAAGGAGGGACTACATCCTTCACCGGGGGTCTTAGTAGGAAGGTACCCTTCAAAAAGGCCTTACACAATCTGGTTGAGATCAAAGGGCCTAGGTCACTCCCCACGTGATGATGCGAAATTGCTGCCAACTGAACTCTGACCGTGGACGAGCTGGCTCCTTGGTCGAAAAGTCCTGACAAAAAGTCTAACACCGCAGGCAACGGAGCTGTAAAGGGGTCTAAGTTCTGTTGCTCTGCCCAAATAGAAAACAGTTTCCATTTGCTACCATAAAGCCTTCTAGTAGACGGCTTGTGGGCCACCACTAAGATAGCTTTGACCGGGGAAGAGATACCAGGAGTCCTAGCTAGGAGTGGAACTGGAGCAACCAAGCCGTGAGCTTCAGATTGCCCAGATTCGGGGTCGAGAGGTCTAACGGGTGCGAGATCAGATCCGGAATGGGATCCAGAATGCAGGGAGGATTCACTAGATGAGACTGTAGATAAGGGAACCAAGCCTGACGAGGCCAGAATGGGGCAATGAGAATTATTCTGCTCCCCAGCCGTCTGGCTTTCTGTAAGAACTTCAGCATTAGAGGAAGAGGAGGGCAAGCATACAGGAGACCGGGCGGCCAAGCATGTACCAGAGCGTCTCGGGGGGGGGGGGATTCCCCGGGAGGGGGAATTAGAGCAAAGTAGTCGTTGTACTTCATGTCTGAGGGAGAAGCGAAAAGATCACAACAAGGTTGACCCCATTTGGAGAATATTTGTTTCGCTACTTCGGGATTCAGAGACCACTCGTACGGCGATAGAATCGTGCGACTCAGTTTGTCCGCAAGGATGTTGGACCATCCCGGAATGTGCGTCATTATGAGAAAGCGGTTGGTGGAGATCGCCCATTCCCACACTCTCATGGCCTCTCAGCAAAGTGGATAGGACCTGGTTCCCCCTTGTTTGTTGATATACCAGACTACCGACATGTTGTCCGTCTGGGCTGCAATAGTCCCAACGGGAAGAAGGTTCTGGAGTGCTTGCAACGCCAACAGCACCGCCCTCATCTCTAGGACATTGATATGCAGCAAGGTCTCCGTGTGGTTCCACATGCCTTGGACTGTCCTGTCTAGACAATGCCCCCCCATCCAAGGAGAGAGGCATCCGTGGTCACCGTTGTTAGGGGATGGGGTATAGCAGAGGGCCGACCTTTGAGGAGGTCCGGGGACTGGAGCCACCACAGAAGATCCTTCCTGCAAACCCTGCTGAGGTGAATGGGATGGTTCAGAGGGTAATGCAGGAAGGACCATTGGACTTGGAGGGTCCACTGCAGGACCCTCATGTGCAAACGCACCATGGGCAGCAGGTTGATTGCATCGACCCTAGGGCCCTCAGAAAGTACAGTTTTGTACCTACCATAAATGAAGATGTCCGAGAGGTATGCATCTGCAGTCCTAACATATGGGTTGTCCTGCCTCAGGCAGCCCTTCGGTCGGCCGGATTCCAAAGTCTGGGTCTGGCCTCGGCTGATGTCGCACTTCACCCGACGTCATAGCTGCTGTCAATTGGGTATAAAGGCATCAGCCGACGCCATTTTCCTCAGTGTTTCTTGCCCCAGATGCCAGGTGCCCTCTAGGAAGGCTAAATTTGGATAAATGCAAATGATTCCAAACAGTAGAGAGCAAATAAAAATAAACACGTATATACATATATACAAACAAATACACCATAATAGATTCCCCCAGTTAGCTACGAGATGGGCAAATACCCTAGGAGTACCACAGAGGGGAAGGAGGGTGGGTAATCCTGACTGCAGATGCATACCTCTCGGACATCTACATTTATGGTAGGTACAAAACTGTACTATGTCCTTCAAGGATGCATCTGCAGTCCTAACATATGGGTAGAATACCATAGCCAAACTGGGGGAGGAGGCACTAAGAAGATTATGGTGTAGTTAAGATCCCTTGCAAAACAGCAGTGGCAAAACCTGCTCGGGATCTGGAGTATAAAGGTAGATTATAATGCTTGGCAAATGTATGCACGGAGCTCCAAGTAGCAGCCTCTAAAATGTCTTTGGTAGCCACTCCTCGTTAAGAAAGCTGTAGTAATGGCTGTAGCCCTTGTGGAGTGAGGTCTGATGTTTTCTGGAGTTGTCTTTCCATGAAAAGAGTAACAAAATCTAATGCAATTTCCTATCCATTTTGAGATTGTCTGTTTTGAAATTGCTTTTCCTTCCATTCCTGTTGCATATGCTACCAGAAGTTGGTCAGTTTTTCTATTGTTCTTGGTTCTGTCCAGGTAGTAGCGCCAATTGCCTGTGCACATCCAAGGTATGCAGTAGTCTTTCCCCCCTGTTCTGTGGGTTGGGGAAGAATGTTGGTAGGTGGATTGCTTGGTTTAATGATACCCTGGAGACCACCTTTGGCATAAAAGTAGGATTAGTTCTCAAGGACACTCTATCCTGATGGAAGATAAGGAAGGGCTGTACTGCCATTAATGCCTGTAATTCAGAAACCCTTCTTGCTGAAGTGATTGCAAGCAGGAAAGCAGTTTTCCAAGACAAGAACTGTAATTCTGCTGTTGCTGCTGGTTCAAAAGGGGGAAGTGTTAACTTTTCTAACACAAAGTTCAGGTCCCATGTAGGCAAAGGTGGCTTCCTTGGAGGCTTTACATTTTTAATTCCTCTCAGAAACTGCCTGAGTAGAGGATGAGAGAAGACTGGAGGATCCATGTTGTATTCTGCTGAAATTGCTGATGCATGAATCTTAATGGAGGAGTAAGACAGGCCATTGTGGAAAAGCTCTGCTAAATATTCCAGGATGTTAGCTATGTTTGCCAATGCTACATTTTCTCCTTTTGCTGCACTCCAAATGATGTATCTTTTCCATTTTGCTGAATAAGTTTTCCTCGTGGAGGGTCTGCGAGCCTCCAGGATAATGTCTTTAACCCTTTGAGACAAATCTGGGTTATTTTGCTTTATGTAATGTTCCAAGCAGCTAGCTCTAGTGTTTTCAAGTTTGGATGCAGGATTTTGAAGTTGTTCTGTGTTAGCAGTAAAGGAACTAGAGGTAGAGGCCATGCGTGTGCCCGAGACATACTCCTCAGTAGCGGGTACCAATGCTGCCTCGGCCAGTCTGGAGCTATCAGGATGATCCTTGGGTGATCTTCTTTGATCTTCAGTAGCACTTTGTGCATCAAAGGAAGAGGTGGGAATGCATATGCTGTCAGGTTTTCCCAACTGAAGGATAGGGAGTCCACCTTCCAAGCAAGTGGGTGGTATGTCCTTGTGCAGAATTTTCTCAATTGGTGGTTGTGTGGGGATGCAAACAGGTCTACTTCTGGTTGTCCCCATTTCTTTGTAATGGATTTGAAGATGTCTGGATGCAGCATCCATTCGTGGGCATCCGTGGTAGTTCTGCTTAAGATGTCTGCTAGTATATTTTCTTTTCCTGGCACAAATATGGCCTGGAGCTGAATGTTGAGGTTCAGGGCCACATTCCAGAGGTCCATTGCCATCCAGCATAGAGGACATGAATGTGTGCCTCCCTGTTTGTTGATATACCACATAACTGTGGTGTTGTCCGTCCTTATCAGCAAATGACCTTGTTGAAGAAACGGTCTGAATGTCTGAATTGCCTGTTTTACTGCCAGCATCTCTTTTTAATTTATGTGTAGGTTCAGCTGGTCTTGTGTCCATAAGCCTTGTATGCACTTGTCCACCATGTGTGCCCCCCAACCGAGGTCTGAGGCATCCGTGGTGATAGTCTGGCTTGGGTGAGGGCTGTGGAAAGGCAGTCCTTTGTTCAATTGACAGGCCTGAGCCCACCACTGGAATTCTTGCTTCAGGCATAGAATTATTGGAATTTGGGCTTCTAGGCTGTGCTTGTGCTGAGACCATAAATTCCTTAGGTACCATTGCAACTTCCTCATATGTAGTCTGGCATGTGGAATCAATATTATGCAGGATGCCATGTAACCCAGAGCTTGCAGGACTTTCCTTGCTGTAAGCTGGTTCTGCGTTGTTAATGCCATGAAATAGAGTGGTAGTTGCTTTTGCTTTTCTGCTGTGAGGAATGCCATTTGATTTGATGTGTCCAGTTCTGCGCCCAAGAAAGTTATCCTTTGGGATGGTATCAGCCTTGACTTTTTTATGTTGACTGTGTATCCCAGGGCTTGCAATAGGTGAATAACCTTTCTCAAATCTTTTGTTAATTTGTTTTTGTTGTCCGCTTGTAACAGGCAGTCGTCCAGGTATGGATAAATTTGAATTCCCTGAAGCCTGCAATGAGCAATTACTGATGCCAGGCATTTCATGAATACTCTGGGTGCAGTAGATAAGCCAAAAGGCAATGCTGAGAATTGATAATGCTCTGATCCTGCAAGAAATCTGAGGCATCTTCTGCAATCTGGTCGTATGGGGACGTGCAGGTATGCATCCTTGAGATCTAGAGTCACCAGCCAAGACTCCTTGCCCAGCATGGGAAGAAGTTGCTGGAGGGTCAGCATCTTGAATTTTGGAACAATGAGATATGTGTTCAGAGCGGACAGGTCGAGAATAGGTCTCCATTGGTTTTCCTTTCTTGGTACCAGGAAAAGTCTGGAATAAAATCCTTGTCCTTGCTCCATAGACGGTACCTTTTCTATAGCTCTCATCCTTAGTAAGTGGTCGATTTGTTCTAGAGCGTTTGTTTTTTGGTTTGGTGGTAGGTTTGGCATTCCTCTCTTCCTTGGTAGAATATGGAAGTGAAACCTGTAACCTTTGTCTATTGTCTGTAAAATCCACTTGTCTCTTGTAATGTAATGCCAGTTTACTGAAAATAAGGCTAGCTTTCCGCCCAAGGGTGCTTCTAGTTGTTCCCTGGTAGGCGGTATCAGAGCCAAGTCACTGTGACTGTCTTGTGGAAGTGGTAGTGGCTTGATCTGTGGCAGTACTTCTCTGGTTGTTAGGCTGCCACTGACGTCCCCTGTAGGCACCTCTGGATTGACCTCTGCCTCTTGGGCGCCTATTTCTGCCTCTCTGTGCTCTGGTGGTGTCTGGAAAGGACCAATTCTTCGAAGGCCAATTCCTACTAAACCTCGGAGGCTGGACCTGTAAGAAATCCTTGACTGTTTGGACAGATTTTGCTTTTTCTTCCACCTTCTTTAACACTTGCTGTGCAGGGGAGCCAAACAAACTTTTTCCATAGGAGCATCTAGGAGCTTTGACTTTACATGGTCTGGTAAGGATTGCTCTTTTAACCATGCATGCCTTCTGATCACTGTACCAGTCATAGCTGATCTAAAGGATGCCTCCAGTGCATCATAGCCGCATTTTAAGGAGTGATTACTGACCTGCTGAGTGTTATGTACCAAATCCTGAAGGGACTTACGGTCTATAGGTTCAGGAGAGGACAGTTTTTTATTTAGCTGATCTAACAAAAATTCCTGATACTGAATCATGTGGAATTGACAGTTTAAGGCCCTAGCCGAAAGAGTAGCAGAAGTATAAACTTTTTTACCCAATCTCTCTAATGCTCTAGATTCTCTGTCAGAGGGGAGGGGGTTTTTGGCAGCTGCTACAGCTTTGGGGCCCTGTGAAATAGTTTCAGGATCTGCAATAGGAGCCTTATACAAGTGATAATGTGTGTCCGGGACCCTGTAGTATCTGTCGGGCTTAGCAGGGGCCGGGGGAAGAGTCAGGGGCAGTACAAGCATCATTAAATGCATCATCCACAACTGTAAGTACTGGAGGAATGGCTAAAGGCCTATGCTGTGGCAAATGTAAAAAGGTCCTAAGCCTTTTCCTAGAACCTGAAAAATCCTGGCCCTGCCATTGAAATTGTTCTCTCATAGCATGCAAGGTTTCCCCAAAAGAAAATTCCTCAGGAGGAGAGGCAGAAGGAATGGAGTCTTCTGCGTCAGAGTCCTCATATGGGGAATAAGGGCCTTCGGGAGGATTTGAGTTTTCTGAATCATCAGAGGAATAATCTGTAGAAACTGGCTCAGGGGGCTCTGCTCTAGGCCTCTTCTCTGGAGGGGGATGAGAGGCCCTGTCAGGGTGAGGTTGGGATCCCCTGATCAAAGAAATGAGATCCTCTGCCAGGCTAAGCATTTGGGTACTAGAGCTAGGCCTGTGTGAGTGGGTTTTAGCAGGCAAGGCCTTAGAAGATTTAGCTGCTTTAGCCCTAGAAAAAGCCTTGATAGACATGGATGCAGGGGGCCTAGCAGCTCCACGTGCAGGAGTAGATATGTCTAAGGGAATAGTATCTGATAAATCCTGAGAACCTGCAACAGCAGGTGGAAATTCAGTAGCAGATTCAGCCATGCTGGATGAGGCCTCGGTTGTAGGAGGCATGCTTTCGGCCGAAGGAAGAACCGAGGACTCTTTCAGCCGAAACAGAGACACTCGCGGTTGGCTTAACCGCGGTTTCGGCCGAAACCGCGGACCGCGAGTGTCGGTCCTTTTCCTTACGCTTTTTAGCTAATTGTGAAGTCAGAGTCTCCGACGGCATGTTGTAAGCAAATGCGGGGCCGAAAAACTCGTCTGCAAACTCCGACCGACGTCTAAGTGTCCGTCGGTTGAAGGAAGCACAGGCTAGACAAGCTGCTACGTCGTGGTCTGGGCCTAAGCAAGGAGGGCAGTAAGAGTGGAAATCCTTATGAGGTATTTGTTTCCCCACAAGTTAAACAGTTATTTACTTTTTCTGACATCGGCTGAGGCAAGAAAGAGTCCCCAACGGGGTACTTAGCTTTTTAGAAGTCTTCGGTAGTAGTAATCTCTGGTTCTGACCGACCGGCACTTGCGAACAGCTTCTGCTTCGGGCGCCACGCGGCAAGAAAGACTGAGGAAAATGGCGTCGGCTGATGCCTTTATACCCAATTGACAGCAGCTATGACGTCGGGTGAAGTGCGACATCAGCCGAGGCCAGACCCAGACTTTGGAATCCGGCCGACCGAAGGGCTGCCTGAGGCAGGACAACCCATATGTTAGGACTGCAGATGCATCCTTGAAGGACATCCAGAGCTGCTGAAGGAGCTGGGGATTGAAGAATGGCCAGCACATGGAGTCTCAGGGTTTGAAGTCGGTCCGAAGTCAAGAATGCTAGGAGCCAGCTTGTATCCAATCTGGCTCCGATGAAGTCTAATATTTTGTGTCGGCAGAAGGGAAGATTTTTCTACATTGACTGATCCCCAGCCGAGGAGCTAGATGGAGGAAAGAGTCCCTGGCCGTGCAGAGTAGATGCATTGTGGGGGCAGTCAGGAGCCAGACCTGAATTCCCTGGAGTCTCAGGTGGGCCGCTATCACTAACAAAACCTTGGTAAACACCCTGGGGGCTGTGGTGATACCAAAGGGAAGGACCCTGAATTGGTAATGACTGGCTCCTAGCCGGAAGCGGAGGAACCTCCTGGAGCGTCTGTCCATAAAGATGTGGTAGTACGCATCCTTGAAGTCTAGAGAGCACATCCAGTCGTTCTCCTGCAAGAGGGGGGGAGAATGGATTGAAGTGTGACCATCCGGAACTTTTCCTTGGTTACTGACAGGTTCAAAAGGGATAGAGGATTGGCCTTAAGTCCCCCATCTTTTTTGGCACCAAGAAGAACCTGGAGTAAAAGCCCGATCCGAACTGGTCTGGGGGACGTACTGAATGGCTCTTTTTCTAGCAGCTGCTGGATTTCCGCAGCCGTGGCCTCCCTAAGATCGGGGGGGGGGGGACATCAGGGAGGAATCTGGGATTGCGAGGGGGATGAAGAAACAGGATTTGGTAACCTCTGGATATGATACAAAGCACCCAGCGATCTGTCATGATGGACTCCCAAGCTGCCAAGTGCCTCGAAAAACACCCCCCCCCCGACTGCCTCCAGAGTTGAGCAGTCGGGTAACCCCTCAGGGTTGCTGCGTGGGTCGATCAGAGAACGATTCTCTGGACCCAAAATTCCTCTGACCCCCTCTGCCCCTAGGGTGGCGTCCACCCTGTCCTCCTCTGCCTCGGAAGGACTGTGTGTCCGGAGCGTCACGGGACTGTTGCGACTTCCGGAACCACATCTTCTTCTGTCCCTTTTGGTTCTTGGAGAAAGACCTCTGGGGAGCAGAGAAGTGGACTCAGACTGCAGGCAACGTCTTCCCGTCCTTTTCGCTCTGGACTAAAGTTTCACGCACGGTTTTGCCAAAGAGGGCAGAACCATCGAATGGGGCATTAGCGAACGACGCCTTAAAGGATTCCGCGAAATCACATGACGACGCCCGCTCCACTAGCTCTAGCAGCTCCTTCCGTAGCATGGGACAGTAGCCGCATAGAGGTATTAGAAATAGACCTTAGAGTGGCCATTCGGGTAGAGTACACCTGCTTGTCCTCCGCCGACATGGACTCTGGGGGCGACCCAGTGTACTCTTTAATAAGGTCTCGCTGGAGCCATATGACATGTGCCATGTAGTTCAGTGACCTTAACGAGAAGGTAGCTGAACTGAAGACTCACTTCCCAAGGCAGTCCATCGCCTGAGACTCCTTGCTAGGAGGATGGACCGAGGGACTTTCTTGGGACAGTTCCCTCTTGGTGGCTGACGCCACCAACATGGCATCTACCGGGGATCCCTTATCTCCAGTGCATTCTGTCGGAGGGGGGACTAAGTATCCTACCAGGTCTCTTCGGGGCAGGCTCCACAGTGTCTGGCTCCTTCCAAGCCCTGGTAGTGATCAGGTCTACCAGGGGGTCGGCTGGAGGGGACACCCAAGAGGGACAGAGGCCTGCTTCAAACGCCTCCAGGAACACAGATTAGTCCGAGGTAGGCTTTGGGGCGGACCACCCTCCCCTTATCCTGAGCATCTCCATGATGTCTCCGAAGGAGACGTCTTCGGGGGGGTGACCTTGGGGAGCCTTCCCCCAAACCTGTGTCCTCGGTTAAGGACTCAGGGGAGTCCAAATGCCTCCTTTTGCACTTGCACTTGTGAGGGACCTCCTCGGGGGGGCTGTCTGAGGAGGCCTCACAAGGCTCATCATGTCCCAACAAGGGAACTACCTGGGACATTAGAGCAGGCTGTCCCTGGGGACAGGTGACGGAAGCCGGAGCCAACTGAGAGGGAGTGTGGGGCGGAGCCGTAGCTGTGGCCGGGGGCCTGGAATCCCTCGACAGAGCCCTCTCCACCACGTTGAAAGCCGAAGGAGAGCTGCTCTCTCTGGGATCCGAGAGCAAACCCTCCATCGGATCCAACGAGCAGATCGGGGCCGACGCTATAAGACCCGACGGGCCAGTATGCTCAGACCTGGACGGAGCCGAAGGCAGACTGACTCCCTCAGATCCGAAGCTCAGCTCTCGGCTCTGAGAGCTCAGATCCGCCGAAAAGGGACCAGATAGACTCAAGGGTGCTGTCTGCGCCAAAGTACCCGATACTATTGGCGCCGACACACCTCCGGCTCCAACGCTGCTCAGCTCAGAGGACTCCAAACCTGGGAAGCGGGTTGGAGAAGGAGCGATCGGGGCGAAAAAAGGGGTCGAGCTCCCCCTCGGAGGGAGGGGGACGCAAGAGCACTCCCATCTGCAGTTGGGCCTGGAGGAATCTTCTCATCATCCGGTCCAAATCTGCGTCCGTTAGGCTTTTAGTAGACCTAGAAGAGGCCACCAAGGCGGGATGGGAATGCCGCCTCGATTACCTCGAGGGAGATCGGGCCTCTTCCTCCTCCGGCCCCAGTGAGAAGCAAGGTGACCGGAGCCGAGAAGAAGGCTCAGAGGTCTTGGAGGGAGAAGCCTGAGGTGGGAAGTTGAGTCCCGGCCAGAGGAAGGGAAGCAGTCGTGGGTACTGCCACAGCTGCAGCAGGCGCCACGGGGGGACCTGAGGTCGGAGCAGAGTCCGGGGGCAGAAGTCCCGCCAGAATCAACTTCGACCTCCGGTCCTTAAGTGCCCTGGGGTTGAACCCCGCGCAAATAGCGCATCCAGAGGAGAGGTGATCAACCCCAAGGCACAACACGCACAGAGTGTGGCCATCCGCTGGGGATAGCTTATGGCCACTCAGTACATTTAGAAAAAATGTATTTGGGGCCTCAGACATTACTGGAAAGAAGACGCACACACATACGCCCTAATGCTCTCACGGGGGGGGGGTAAGCTAAAATTAAATTTGAAGAGAAAAACTACAAGGGAAAGCTAAACACACACACACACACACACACACACACACACACACACACACACACACACTACTCTTATGACAGAAAAGGTAAAGAAAAGATCAAAATTTTCTTAAAAGTCTTGACTAACGCCTGGAACTCAAGGATCAAGCTGCTGGCTTCAACCACGACAAGCTAGATCTGAGGTCAGGTAGGGTTGGCAGGGGATTATGGGTAAAGGGAGGAGCTCGGATCTCTGCTGTTGGAAACTGCCGGCTCGGATCCGATATGGATCCGAAGACCCCATAGGTTGCTGCCAAATGAAGTCAACTACTTCAGATATTATATTCTAGTGGTAGTGGATTATGCTACACGATACCCTGAGGCAGTGGCTCTGTCCTCCATTGAGGCAGAAAAGGTGGCAAATGCTTTGTTACAGGTTTTCAGCAGGGTTTCCAAAAAGAAATACTGACTGACAGAGGTGCCAATTTCAGGTCAGACCTGCTGGCTTGTTTGTGGAAGTAATGCGAGGTGAAGCACCTAAAGACCACCCCCTACCATCCCCAAACTAATGGTCTGGTAGAGAGGTTAAAATCTACGATCAAGTCCATGCTATGGGCATTAGCACACCAGTTTAAAAGGGACTGGGACCAATATATGCCCCATCTGTTTGCTTACAGAGAGCCTGCCCAGGAATCCACAGGTTATTCACCCTTTGAGTTGCTGTATGGGCATACGGTGAGGGGACCTCTAGATCTGAGATGAGTGGGAAGGTGAATGTGAACCTCGCAAGGAGTCTGTTGTGGCATATGTCCTAAACCTCAGGACAAGGCTCAGGGAACTCATGGGCGTAACCCAGGAGAACCTGGCAGAAGCCCATCAACAGAAAAAGGTGTGGTATGACAGGAATGCTTGAGCTAGAGAGTATGCTGTGGGGCAGCAGGCAATGGTTCTCATTCCTGTCAGACACAAGCTGCAAGCAGCTTGGGAGGGACCCTACCAGGTGGTAAGAAAGGTAAGTGATGTTAACTACATGGTGGAATGGCTAGGCAGGAGGCAGGGCCACAAATTGTACCATGTTAACATGATGAAACCTTACCATGATAGGGAGGCCCTTGTGCTGAGTATTTACAGTGGCTTGCAGGAGAAGTCTGAGGGAGATCTGGTGACTGATCTCAGTGAGGCTCGGACTGAC
Source organism: Protopterus annectens (assembly GCF_019279795.1). Classification (NCBI taxonomy): domain Eukaryota; kingdom Metazoa; phylum Chordata; order Ceratodontiformes; family Protopteridae; genus Protopterus; species Protopterus annectens. The sequence goes on from NC_056739.1 coordinate 813,039,541, forward strand.
ACTTCAATGGAAGGGGTAGCAATATCCCAGCAGCTATCTTCTACCAAAGTTTGAGAAATCCAAGCAGTGTTACCGGTGTTTGGGGACATGTTCACTGGGAAACCAGGGTGCACCCACCTGGTGCAGCACCACGTGGATACAGGACCCCAAAGGCCTTTTAGGCAGGCTCCTTATAGGTTGCCTGAGAGAGTCTAACAGACCAAGGGAGGAGATACAGAAGATGTTGGAATTAGGGGTGATACAAGAGTCCAACAGTCCCTGGGCCTCTCCAGTGGTGCTGGTGCCAAAGAAAGATAGCAGCACTAGGTTGTGTGTGGACTACAGAAAATTAAATAGTCACACAGAGTCGGATGCTTACCCTATGCCTAGGACAGATGAGGCCCTAGAGCAGCTGGGTGGGGCCAAATATTTTACAACCATTGATCTTAATGAGGGTTACTAGCAGGTGCCCTTGACTCCAAGTGCTAAAGAGAAGTCACAGTCTTTGTGACTCCTTTTGGCTTGTACAAGTTAACAAAGATGCCCCTTTGGGATGAAAAATGCCCCAGTGACTTTCCAGAGGCTGGTAGATCATATCAGAGCAGTACGGTTTGCCCTTGCTTACCTAGATGATATTGCCCTCTACAGCCATTCCTGGCAACAGCACCTTCAGCATATCAGGAAGGTGCTGGGCAGACTACAGAGGGCAGGGTTGACAATTAAGCCCAGCAAATGTCAGGTGGGTATGGCAGAGGTCTCCTACCTGGAACACAAGAGTAGGAGCCGCAGAATCAGGCCAGAACCTGCCAAACTAGAAACCATTCAGGCATGGTCTACACCTATTACCAAAAAGCAGGTGAGGGCATTCTTAGGTACATTAGGGTACTACAGAAAATTTGTCCCCAGTTATAGTACCATAGCTACTCCCCTCACAGACCTGACAAGGAAGAATATGCCAGATAAGGTAGTATGAACCCCAGTATGTGAGCAGGCATTCCAGAAGCTTTGGGAGGACCCCCTGTGTTAGCCAGTACAGATTACAGCAAAGAGTTTATTGTGCAAGTGGATGCTTCGAACCATGGGGTGGGGGCTGTACTTAGCCAGATTTTTTCAGGGGGAGAAGAGCACCCAGTGGTTTAACTCACTCAGTCAGACTCCAACCCAGGGAGAAATGATATGCTGCTGTAGAAAAGGAATGTCTAGCCATAGTGTGGGCACTGCAGAAACTTCAGCCTGATCTGTATGGAAGAAAATTCACTGTAGTAACAGATCACAACCCCCTAATATGGCTACACAGAGCCAGCCAGCAAAATGCCAAATTGCTAAGATGGAGCCTAGGGTTGCAAGCATATGACATGTCAGTACAGCACCGTAGTGGGATTAGCAATGCCAACGCAGATGAGCTCTCAAGACAGGGAATGGGATAAGGTATACTCAGATAGACCTAACCCTCTCAAGCAACGTTTCTCAAGGGTCACTTGAAAAACTAGCTTGAGTTCCCCAGGGGGGAGATGTGTGAAGATAGGTGAAGGCTGCCAGCCTAGCCAAACAGACTTTTGTAGATAATTCTGTCATTTGTAAATATTAATGTAAGCCACAGGCTTGTTCTCTTAAATGGGAAAAATGGTGTTAAATGTGGAACTGCAGAAATGTAACAGTGCACTCTGCTGTAACAAAGCTGATAAGTCAATTCTTTGATATCAAAACTCGGAGCAGAGATGTCTAGATAAAGGCATTCTGCTACTGTTTTGAGGTGAGAGTTAATGGCTAGAATTTGCATGTATAAATTTCTTTTATTGCTCTTGTTCCTGACCAACTGCAAGATCAAAAGGACTATTAACCTCAGTCTGCTAGCCTGGGAACCAGAAAGAAATGATGTAACCTGAAACGAATCCGTGGTATTGTGCTATCAATTTAAGGACAGAAAGGAGAGCATTTGTCTTGAGAACATCCAATTCACCACTCTGTCTCTATATGCAAGTAGGATTTTAGAACTGTGGTTTCTCTTAGATATAGCTAGGAAATATTTAGATCAGACTGGTTTGTTTTTCTGTGATGTCAGAACTTTTCTACTGCATTATTTTAAGTATTTCTCTGTGATCTCTGAACTCGACTAGCACTGTGTAGTAAGAACTATTGTCTTGCGTTTTTTTTTTTTTTTATTTATTTTTAAACCTTTCAACTGTTGCTGTTTTGTGTAGAGAATTTAAGCTCTAAAGAGTACATGGTACAGTATCACTTATCACTATATACATGCAAAGTCACTCCAAATAGGTTTCGACTGCTCAGTCACACTTACAATTTGGATAATATTGCACAGTATAATTGGACACCCTTTCATAGGGGCCTTTGAGTAGCTCATAAATATTAGCTGAGTGGTGGCAGTGATTTCTACCATATAATCTGGGTAAAAGGGGCACAGCTGGAGAACCTGTGCCCGACATCTCCAGGAGTGTCTGTGGGGTTTGTATAGAACTTTTATCTCAAAGTGTGTGCTTCTGCTACTTGGGCAGGGACATGACGCACTGGTTGGACAGAGAAGGTGTTGGAGGTTTTAGCTTGCCCACTAGGCTGAGATCTGGACCCTATAGCTGTGCCAGTGGACAGTCTTATTGGAGACCTGGAGAGAAAGGGAGAAACCAGCCCCAGACTGACTGTGACCTTTGTGTGCTCTTAAGGGAAACTGTACTTTACTGTGTGTGTATTTACTATCCTTTCCCTATATGCACGCCCCTCACTGGTGTTAGTGGTGAGGATTGAGACTCCCTTGATTGCTGGGCCAGTGCACAGGCATCATATACATGCTTGTATGTAACCACTGCATTAGCAGACTATTATTTCATTATTTACTTATTTTATTAATGTGTATTTGTAGCTGTGAGCAGTGTCTGTCAGCATGGGATACTAAATGCCAGCATGGGACAGAGCAATGAATTGTTTTGTACTAGGTATCATATCTCTCAACCTCTTGGTGCAAGAAAACTGAACAAGTTAGAAATACTGTAATGGGGGAACAAGGGACCAAAAATAGAGACAGATTTTTAAATATTGTTGCTACAAAGTTAGAAGTCTGTTGGAATAACAGGCTTTGCATTATTATGTAATTTCTGAAAGATATTAAGTCTAAACTCAAACGTCTGTCCTTATCTGGTATTATTTAGTGACTTCAATCATCAATGACTTGCCAGAAAAACTGCAAATTTAATGATGAACAAACCAAAAAATGTGGCAAAAAATCTGGACAGTTGAGAGGTATGCTGGGTATCCCCAGAATTAGTAGGTGGTTTGACCTGGTGTGTGTCTGTCTGTGTGTGTGTGTGTCACTATAAGATCAGAGGGTCTCTGGTCCGAAGGAGGCTACTTTGCACAACCGTTTTTTTTTTTTTTTTTTTTTTTTTTTTAATTAGGGCACTGTATCAGAGGGCAAGCAACCTCTCGGATCCAAGGATGTTTCGGATCTGAAGACGACAAGTTTATACAACTGGTTTCGGATCTGAAGAGAACTAAACCCCTCAGTTCAGAAAATCAACTGAACTGTGAATCTCACCCAGCACAAAAAACAGGGTGAGTGCAGGTAAACCAAAGCTCTGATCCGAACAGAAGGTGACTTGTGATTGAAGAACAAAATTTCTAAAACTGCTAAAAATAGCAGAATCCATGTTAGCATGCATGTACCGAAGGATATAAAGTCCAAAACCCGACATACATCACTAATCCAAGAGTTCAATTCACCATGATCTGCTAGAAAGCCACAAACTTTGTAATCAACAGGCCAAAAGTTGAAACAATGAAAGTGGACTGTACAGCTAAGAGGAATACTCCAGAAACAACTACCTCCATACGTCGGATATGAAGACTTAGGATCCAACCATAGGTGTCACCATGCATGAAGGATTGGATGACACTACTCAAATGCCTGACAAGAAAAACTGCACTGGATTCTAAGAGGGCAGGCAAGGGAGTCTTCAGATCCAACACCATAGCTCTGTCTGCTGGAGCACGATACAAAAAATCCAGCCATTCAGCGAAAAAACATTGAAAATGCAATTATACCTCTGAACTTCTCAGTGTAAGAAATCTGAATAAGAGCAAAAATGTCAAATATAGGTTCACAGGTAGGTACTACGCTATCAGCCCTGGGGCCTATGTAAGCCTAGCCAAAAAGGCTCTCTGGCTTTCGTCACCCAAGAAAATGTATTTTCCTGTGCCCCTGTCGAGCAGTGCTGCAGACGTGATACCCAGGGTAATTTTCTATTTCCCATCCAGTTGTCAACATTTTTCTTAAAAAGAGGGCCAATGAGGACCTTTGCTTGACATAAATGGGTAGTTTGTTCCAGAGTATGGGAAGTCTCTGGGACAGGAATCTCTCCCTCCAGCATGTTCTGTTTATTGTGGTGACAAGGTTTAGTCCCTGGAGCATGTGGTACGGAGAGACTGAGATTTCTTTAAGTGTAGCATGTCCAGTAGCTCTGGGTTTGACATAACTTTGTATGTTAGGCAGAGAACGCCTCTGAGTAGGCACTGCTCCTAAAAACACACAAAGCCACTAGAATAACGGGTCCCGCGATACCACGTTATGTTCCAAAAGACCCAAAGTGCAAACTCAAAAGTATACTATTAAGTGACTTCAATGTCAAGGAGTCACTGGAAAAACACAAACCCCAAGACATTCTGAGAAAGACTATACAGTCAAGAGAGGTGGGGAATGTCCAATGGATGCTCACCACACAGGAGAAGATCCGATCACCAAAACTTTACGATTGTACCTCTGAACATATATCTTTTCCCTCTTTGCCTTCATTAAAAAGTTAGAAAATTAATAGAACAGGCTTCACACTACAAAGAAGCATCAGAAGGATGAGAAATCCAAAAATCAAAGGGCTTGTCAGAGGGAAAAAAAAAAAAAAAAAAGAACGGACGAAAACCACATGTCAAAAGATCTGATTCTGATGCTGACAGCACACAACTTAAAAAAAGGGTAAAGGTCTGATAATTGCCAGCAGTAAAAACAGGATTGAAAGCTGGCTGGAAGGTCAAAGCACCTGAGATCAGACCACTCCATAGCCATTATGCAGATGCCTCTCTCGCTCTCTCATGACACTAACACTGGGACTTTTTGAAGGGTCCCATTTAAAACTTGGGGGGGGGGTTTGAAGCCCCAATAAGTCTGCAAACTAAAAGACAAACCCTTTATTTTTTGTTTGTGTAGTGAGTGTAGAGGTTGATTCCACTATAGAAAAGCAAAAAGCAGCCACAATGAAGAAAACTCTGCTACTAGGAAGAAAGATTCAAAAAAGGAAAAGAAAAGAAAGGCATATTTTACGAAATGGAATGAGAGACAAATTAAGCTTAGAACTAAAAGTGAAAGAGGAGGCTTCTCAAACCAATGGAAAAACAGGGTAAAGGGAGGGAGAGGTAGAATTAATGCAATTGGGAAATAAAGAAAAGGAAAGAAAATACCTATCTCCCAAAGCGAAGCTAAAGAGCTGAAGACGGACCACGAAGCTTGCGAGTTCCAGATTGCCACGAGCTTTTGCAATGGCCGAGATGGATCATATCCGACCAAGAAGTAGAGGACAGAATGAAAACTGACATCAGATCTTTTAGCATAAAAGTACAGTTGTGTACACTTACCATAAATGTAGATGTTAAAGTGTATTCACTGTTGCAGTGATTACATTTGGGAAATCTGCTGGCAGGTTGCCCTCAGTCGGCCTGAATGACAAAGTCTTGGGTCCTGCGTCGGATACAGTCTCCACTTCCATGACGTCAGGTCATCAGGGGTACAAAACATGCAGCCGACGCCATTTTATTCAGTTTTTCTTGCCCCAGATGTCAGGTGCCCCCCAAATGGGGAGCAAAAAAATATATATAAATAAACAGTAAATATATAGATGCACTTTTAGAAACATAAGCTTTACCTTCAACTAAAAACAAATACACCACAAAGGCTTTTGAGGATAGTGAAGGAAAGTAAAGGTATAGAAAGGGGGATGGCAGGTGGGTAACCGGACTGCAACAGTGAATACACTCTAACATCTACATTTATGGTAAGTGTACACAACTGTACTATGTTCTTCGTGTTTCACTGTTGCAGTCATTACATTTGGGTAGAATCCTAAAGCTATGGATGGGAGGATGGAACCAAACAGCATTAGGAGCGGCTATAAGGCCCTGCAGGACTGCGATGGCAAAGCCTGCCCTGGATTTGGAGAAGAGAGGTAAATGATAATGCTTTGTGAAGGTATGAACAGAGCTCCAAGTAGCAGCTTCTAGAATGTCTTTGGTTGGAACCCCTCTGAGAAAAGCTGCTGAAGTAGAGGCACCCTGGTGGAATGTGACCTGATCCCCTTGGGTACAGGTTTACCATGGTGCAAATAGCAGAAATGAATGCAGTGACTTATCCACTTAGAAATAGCCTGCTTTGATATAGCCTTCCCCTCTGACCCTGCAGCAAACGCTACCAGTAGTTGCTCAGATTTTCTTAGAGATTTGGTCCTGTAAGTACAATCTTAGTTGTCTGTGTACATCCAATAAATGCAGAATCCACTCCCCCTTGTTCTGCGGATTTGGGTAAAATGTTGGCAGATGAATGGTCTGGTTAAGAGCCAAACTGGATACCACCTTAGGCATAAAAGAAGGATTGGTCCAGAGGGACACCCTGTCCGGGTAAAATAAAATAAAAGGCTCCACTGCCATGAGGGCCTGTAGTTCTGAAACCCTTCTTACTGAAGTGACTATCAACAGAAAAGCTGTTTTCTAAGATATAAATTTTATATCCGCAGTAGCTGCTAGTTCAAAAGGAGGCATGGTGAGCTTTTCCAGCAAAAAACTGAGGTCCCATGTAGAAGTTGGTGATCTTCTGGGAGGCCTTAAATTTTTGGCCCCTCTAAGATACTGTTTAAGCAGAGGATGAGAAAAAAGGGGAGGCTCTGTGTTGTAATGAGCCGAGATGGCAGAGGCATAAATTTTTATTGAAGAAAAAAAGATAGGCCCTTGTCAAGCATCTCAGTCAAATATTGTAAAATCTGAGGAATATTGGGCTTTGCTGCGTCTATTCCTTGTGCTTGGTTCCAAGCACAGAATCTCTTCCATTTATCAGCATAAGATTTTCTAGTACTAGGCCTTCTGGCTTCCAAAATGACATCAATCACAGATTTACTGAGAGGTGTTTGAATATTTAGTTGATTAGCCATGCTGCAAGATTCAGAGTTTGGAGCCGAGTGTGCATAACTTGATAGTTCTGCTGAGACAGTAGATGAGGTATTTGAGGCAAGTGCCATGGAGGAAGGGGAGACATATTCCTTAAAGTGGGTACCAGTGTTGGCGAGGGCAGTCCGGAGCAATTAGAATAATTTTTGGTTTCTCCTGTCTGACTTTTAGTAAGACCTTGGAGAGTAGAGGCAGAGTGGGAAGGCATAGACCGATTGTTTTTTCTAGCTGAAGGATAGGGCATCCACTTTCCATGCTTTTTTGTGATGAGTTCTTGTGCAGAATTTGTTCAACTGATAGTTTTGGGGAAGAGGCAAACAGATCTATGTCTGGGCTCCCCCATTTCTGTGTTAACATGCTGAAGGTTTGTGGATCCAGTTTCCACTCGTGCAGGTCCATAAGATTTCTGCTTAGGTCGTCTGCCAGAGTATTTCGTTTTCCTGGCAGGAATTGAGCTTGAAGATGCATTTGGTAAGTCAAGGCCGTGTTCCACAAGGCCATGGCTAGTCTGCAAAGGAGGTAGGAATGTGTACCCTCCTACTTGTTTATGTACCACGTAACTGGTGTTGTCAGTCTTTATCAGTAGTTGTCCTAGATGAAGTAAGTCCTTGAAGGCTGTCACAGCATTCTGAACAGCTAGCAACTCTTTCTGGTTGATATGCAGATGCATTTGGTTTGGGCTCCATTTGCCCTGAATGCATCTCCCTGCTAGGTGGGCCCCCCAAGCATAGTCTGATGCGTCTGTAGTTAGGGTTTGGGTGGCAGGGGGTAGAGTAAATGACAGTCCCTTGTTTTGGTGACATTAATCTGCCCACCAAAGAAACTCCTGTTTTAGGCAGGGAATGAGAGGAATCATTGTTTCCAGACTGTGACAATGTTGACTCCATAAACTTTTTAAGTACCACTGAAGTTTCCTCATATGCAGTCTCACATATGGAATTAGTAGAATGCAGGATGCCATGAATCCCAAAGCCTGCAGAATTTGTCTTGCAGATAACTGGGTTTTTGTTGCCATTTGTTTGAAGTATGTTGTTAGTTGCCTTTGTCTGGCGTGAGGTAAGCCATCTGGGCAGTTGTATTCAAGCTTGCACCCAGGAATGTAATTATTTAAGAGGGTACCAGTTGCAATTTCTTTTCATTTATAGTGTACCCTAGGCATGCTAGAAGCCTTTTTACAAAAGCCAGATGATGAAGTGTCCTTGTCCTCTGCTTGAATGAGACAATTGTCCAGATAAAAATAAATTTGAATGCTTCTTTGTCTGCAAAATGCAATTACTTGTGCCAGGTACTTTGTAAAGACCCTGGACACAGTAGATAAGCCAAATGCAAAAAAAAAACCTGCTTTGAAGCAGAGGTATCTTGTGCAGGATTCCATTATTGGGATATGCAGGTATACCCTTTTAAGTCTAGAGTTATTAACCAAGCATTCCTGCCTAGCATAGGCAGAAGTTGTTGTAAAGTCAGCATTTTGAATTTTGGAATGTCCAGGAACGTGTTCAAAATCGATAAGTCCTGTATTGGGCTCCATGAATTGTCTTTTCTGGGTACCAGGAAAAGTCTTAAGTAAAATCCTTGTCCTTTTTCCCCCCCTTTCTGGTACAGGTTGAATAGCCCCCATATCCATGAGGGACATAACTTGTTTCTGGGCCTCTGCCCACTGGTTTTGAGGCAGATCAGGCCATCCAATTGGAACTGGCAAAGTATGGAAATTAAATCTGTACCCCTGGGATACTATGTTTAATACCCACTAGTCCTGAGTAATTAACTTCTAATTTTGAGCATGAAGTGCTAGTTTTCCCCCCAAGGGGGCTGCCAAAAGATAGGTGCTTGGTGATGGTAGAGGAAAGTCATTGAGACTGCTTACTGTAGGGTTGTGCTTTGTTTCTTCCATATTTGGAGGTGGAGGCACCCCATTGCTTTGACCTGTAAGAAAGTACAGTTTTGTACCTACCATAAATGTAGATGTTCGAAGATCCACATTGCTGCAGTCCTAACACTTGGGTAGTCTGCTGTCCCTCGGTCGGCCCGAATATCAGAGTATAAGGCTGACGTCGGTCAAGGCGCATTTGACTGACATCAGAACGTCAGGGTACAAATGCGCATGACCGACGTCATATCCTCAGTCTTTTCTTGCCCCAGATGTCAGAAGACCCTAAAAAGAAAGGTCAAAACCCATAGACAACAACTAAACAACCAACCAGCCTAACACCAAAAATATGTACAATATATATACAATATATACACTATACCTCAGAGGGATAACCCAGGCCACACAACCACCTCAAACTACAGAGGGGAAGGAGGGAGGGTAAATTGGACTGCAGCAATGTGGATCTTCGAACATCTACATTTATGGTAGGTACAAAACTGTACTATGTTCTTCATCTCACATTGCTGCAGTCCTAACACTTGGGTAGAATCCCAAAGCAGAGGTAAGGGAGGATGGCTAAACTATAATGAAGCAGGGGCTGCCAAAATGCCCTGCAACACAGCAGTGGCAAAACCAGCCCTGGATTTAGAGTACAGAGGAAGGTGGTAATGCCTAGAGAAGGTATGCACTGAACTCCAAGTGGCTGCCTCCAAAATATCCTTAGTAGCCACCCCCTCAAAAGCTGTTGAAGTGGCAGTAGCCCTAGTGGAATGAGGTCTAATCCCAGCTGGAATCTCTTTGCCATGATGGGAATAACAGAAAGCAATGCAAAATCCAATCCACTTAGAAATAGTTTGTTTTGACACGGGCTTGCCCTGAGAGCACAAAGCAAAAGAAACTAATAACTGCTGAGATTGTCTGAACCCTTTAGTTCTGTCCAAATAATATCGCAACTGCCTGTGTACATCTAAAGTGTGCAAAATCTTTTCCCCTTTAGTTTGGGGATTTGCATAAAAAGTAGGCAAATGAATAGTTTGGTTTAAAGCTACACTAGAAACCACTTTAGGCATAAAGGAAGGATTAGTACGTAAAGATACCCTATCCTTATGAAAAATTAAGAAAGGCTCAACTGCCATAAGGGCCTGCAATTCAGAAACCCTTCTTGCAGAGGTAATGGCCAACAAAAAAGCAGTCTTCCATGACAAATATTTCAACTCAGCAGTAGCTGCAGGCTCAAAAGGTTGTAGAGTGAGTTTCTCCAACACAAAATTGAGATCCCAAGCAGGAGTAGGAGCTCTACGTGGGGGTCTTATATTCTTTGCCCCTCTAAGAAATTGCTTGAACAAAGGATGAGAAAACAATGGTGGGTCACAGTCGTAGTGAGCTGAAATTGATGCAGCATGAATCTTAATAGAAGAGAAGGACAAACCTTTGTCCAATAACTCAGTAAGATATTGAAGAGCCACACTTAAATCAGGCTCAGAAACATCCAAATCCTTAGCTGCACTCCAAAATAAAAATCTCTTCCATTTATCTGCGTACACTTTCCTTGTACTAGGCCTTCTAGCTTCCAAAATCACATTCAAAACTTGTTGTGGAAGTTGAGACCCTTTATGGTTTAAAACAGAATATGCCATGCTGTTAGGTGAAGAGAGTGAAGCTTGACATTGAGCAAATGACTGTCCTCCTGGGACAACAGATGAGGAATCAAAGGCAAAGGCCATGGAGGCTTCCATACCAGACTTCTCAGTAATGGGTACCAGTGCTGTCGAGGCCAATCTGGAGCTATCAAAATCATCCTTGGCTTGTCCTGTCTGACCTTCAGAAGTACCTTTGGGAGGAGAGGCAGAGGTGGAAAGGCATACACATGAAGATTTTTCCAACTGAAAGAAAGAGCATCCACTTTCCAAGCTGTGGGATGAAACCGCTTTGTGCAAAACTTTGGCAGCTGGTGGTTTAGTGGAGAAGCGAACAGATCTATGTCTGGAGTTCCCCAGGACACTGTCAATTTCTGAAATACATGAAGATCCAGTTTCCACTCGTGGGGATCCATGATTTGTCTGCTTAACACATCTGCTAAGGAGTTCTGTGCTCCCGGCAGAAACCTTGCCTGAAGACTTAGTTGTAAACTGAGAGCAGTCTCCCACAAAATCATTGCTTGCCTGCATAGAGGATAAGAATGTGTTCCCCCTTGCTTGTTGATGTACCACATGACAGTTGTGTTGTCTGTTAGAATCAACACCTGCCCTGGAAGAAGTAAATCCTTGAAAGCTATTAATGCAAACTGGACTGCTAACATCTCCTTCAAGTTGATATGTAGATGCTGTAGTCTGACAGGCCACTTGTCTTGTATCCACTTTCCATTTAGATGAGCTCCCCAAGCTTTGTCTGAGGCATCTGTTAAAATTTGACTCGCCTCTGGCCGGGTCACAGAGAGTCCCTTGTTTAGGTGACATTCCTGAGCCCACCACAAAAATTCCTTTTGAATGCAAGGTATTATTTGAATGACAGTGTCCAGATGTTGGCAGTGCTGTGTCCATACATTTTTGAGATACCATTGCAACTTCCTCATATGCAGTTTGGCATTGGGAAGCACCAGAATACAAGATGCCATGAACCCTAAGGCTTGAAGGACTGTCCTTGCAGTCAGCCCGGACTGTAGAGATAGATGATGGAAGTAAAGGGAAAGATTCTTTTGTTTGTCCGGGGTTAGAAAGGCCATCTGGGATGCTGTATTCAGTCTTACTCCCAGAAAGCACATGTCTTGAGAGGGTACTAGACTGGACTTTATTTCGTTCACAGAATACCCCAGGCATCTTAGCACTGCTATCACATACTCCAAATGACGAAGAAGCTCGTCCCTTCCTTGAGCCAGTATCAGGCAATCGTCCAAATAAGGATAGATTTGTATTCCTTTCAGCCTGAAGAATGCTATCACTGGAGCCAGAACTTTTGTAAATACTCTGGGCAGTAGATAAGCCAAAGGGCAATGCAGAGAACTGATAGTGAGAAGTCCCAGTCCGAAAACGCAGATACTTCCTGCAACTTAGCCTGATAGGAACATGAAGGTAAGCCTCCTTGAGATCCAAAGTTACCATCCAGTGATCCTTGCCCAGTAGAGGTAAAAGCTGTTGTAACGTCAACATTTTGAACTTGGGAATGTCCAGATAAGTGTTGAGGATAGATAAATCCAAAATCGGTCTCCACGTGTTCCCCTTTTTTGGCACAAGGAACAGGCGAGAATAAAATCCTAGGCCCCTTTCTGGCATAGGAACCGGCTGTATGGCCCCTATTTGGAGTAACAGAGAAATTTGCTTGTGAGCCTCTATTCTTTGTTGAGGAGGAATGTCTGGCATGCCTTTGAAAGGAGGCAAGGTATGGAAATAAAACCTGTAACCGTGATGTATGATATCCAGTACCCATTTGTCCTGGGTAATCAAACTCCAATTTTCTTTGAAAAGTGCCAACCTTCCTCCCAAAGGTGCTGCCAGGCGAGAAGGTTCTGGCAGCTGAAAGGGTAGGTCATTGGGTCTGTTTACGAAAGGACTGACCCCTGCCCTCAGGCGAAGACTGTGCAGGAGAACTCCCTGTCCTAGGCCTGAAAGAGCCCTGACCTCTGCCCCTGCCACGTCTAGATCTACCCCTAGACTGGGAATCATAAGAAGGATCGTCCACCCTTTAGTAGGCCAATTTCTACTAAACTTTGGAGGCTGAACCTGCAAAAATCTTTAACAGTCTGCATAGACTTAGCCTTGTCTTCCATTTTCTTTAAAACTGCCTCAACAGGAGAACCAAACAAGACATCAGATTGCAAAGGGGCATCCAAAATCCTAGTTTTAACATGGTCAGATAAATTTTGATCCCTCAGCCAGGCATGCCTGCGAAGAACTGACCCAGTGGCAGCCACCCTAGACGAGGCCTGTACAGCATCAAAACCACATTGCAAAGAATGCTTACCCACCTGTTCAGAAACATGCACTAAATCTTGTAACTCTTTACAATCAATACCTTCCGCCAGAGCATCCACCTTAGATTTCAACTGTGAAAGGAGATAATTTTGATATTTCAACATGTGAAACTGGCAATTCAAAGCTCTCATGGCTAGAGTGGAAGAAGTATAAACTTTCTTTCCCCATCTATCCAAGGCACTGGCCTCTTTATCTGCAGGAACCGGATTCTTGACAACAGAAGCCTTTACACCCTTAGGCCCCTGGCTAACAGTTTCTGGGTCTGCCCTAGGACTCTTAAAAAGATACTTATGAGCTTCAGGCACCCTGTAATACCTATCCGGTTTAACAGGAGCAGGAGGCAAAGAATCAGGATTGCGAAGCCTCTGCAAACACATCTTCCACTACATTCAGAACAGGAGGTATAGCTAAAGGCCTATGCTGGGGTAAAAACAAAAATTCCCTAAGCCTTTTCCTGGAATCAGAGAAATCCTGACCTTCCCATTTAAAATGCTCTCTCATGGAGTGCAGGGTCTCTGGAAAGAAAAATCCTCAGGAGGAGAAGCAGAAGGAGTAGAATCATCCACATCAGAATCAGAATAATGAGAATACTCCTGCAAGTCTTCAGCCGAAGACTCAGACACATCCGAAGCCTGCTCATAATCCCCTAACACAGGTTCCATCCTAGGCCTCTTATCAGGAGGGGGCATAGAGCCTCTAATTAAAGTAATTAAATCTTCTGCCATTTTAAGCATGTGCTTTTTGGGCACAGAACCTGAAGAACTAGGAGTGACACCCACAGAAGCAAAACTAGACCTACCTCTAGGGAAGCCTTGGAAGCAGAAAGAGAGGGCCTAGACACCTTAGGAAGGGAGGGAGTACAGTTACCTGAGAAGCCCCTACAGCCTGACCTGCCTCCTGGGAGGCCACATCCTGTAAAACACAGTCTCTCCCTGGGACTCCATAGAGGCCTCCGCCGAACCACCGGTTCCACTGGCGTCTCTAAAGAACCGGCGTCCGGTTGGACGACTCCTCTAACCTAGGTTTAACTGCCTTGTCCTTGCGCTTCTTTGAAGAAGCCGGCCGGAGCATCCGGCGGCATATTGTAATTGCACCGCTTCCCAAAGACTAACCTGGCACAATCCAACCTACGCTTTATAGTGCGTTTATTAAACCTAGCACAAAAGCGACACCCAACAACGTCGTGCTCGGTCCCAAACAAGGTATACACAAATTATGGTAATCCCTATGCGGTATCTGTTTCCCACAAGAAATACAGTTATTCACTTTTCTGACATCCGGTAAACCACTGAGGCAAGAAAAACCAAAATATTCCCCAACGGGGTACTTAACCAACTCTGACTTCGGTCTGAAACTCCGAATTCGAAAAATTTCAGAACGCCGAACGGCACTTGCAACACTGCTTCTGCATCGGACCATGCGGCAAAAAAGACTGAGGATATGACGTCGGTCATGCGCATTTGTACCCTGACGTTCTGATGTCAGTCAAATGCGCCTTGACCGACGTCAGCCTTATACTCTGATATTCGGGCCGACCGAGGGACAGCGGACTACCCAAGTGTTAGGACTGCAGCAATGTGAGATGAAGAACATCCTCGTGATTGGTATCGGGAGCCTTTTGAGCACCTTGATTTGCCCTGTGTGGCTCTGTTGGACACAGGAAATGGGCCAATTTTAGTAGGCCAGTGCCTACTGAACCTGGGTGGTTGCACTTGCAAGAAATCTTTTTCAGTTTGCATATATTTAGCTTTGTCTTCCATCTTCTTTAAAACCTCTTCTGCCTTATTACCAAACAGAGTATCATGCCGCAAAGGGGCATCCAACAATTTAGCTTTAACATGATCAGGCAAAATTTTGCTCCTTGAGCCAGGCATGCCTTCTAATCACAGATCCAGTAATGGCGGCCTACAAGAGGCCTCCAAGGAATCAAAACCACATTGCAAAGTATGCTTTCCAACCTGTTCTGCTGAATGCAATAATTTCTTTAACTCTTTATTTTCCACACAATTAGAAATCAACGTCATTTTCTGTTTCAGTAAGCCCATAAAATGCTGTTGATATTTAAGCATATGAAACTGGCTGTTTAAAGCCCGGATTGCCAAGGTTGCGGACATATAAACATTCTTTCCCCCATCTATCCAGCACCCTGGAATCTCTATCAGAAGGGGTAGGATTTTTGGCTGTAGAGGCCTTTACACCCTTGGGACCCTGAGAAATAGTCTCAGGATCAGCAGCAGGATTTTTGAATAGAAATGTGTGGGAGTCAGGAACCCTGTAATATGTGTTTGGCTTACTAGGAGCCGGAGGCAGGGAATCAGGAGCCATACTTGATTCCGAGAACACATCAACAACAATGTCTAATACAGGAGGTATTGTCAAAGGTCTATGCCGAGGAAGAAGGAAATCCCTAAGCCTCTTTTTAGGATTCAGAGAAGTCCTGAAAATTTCAGGAGTCGGCCGACCGGCACTTGCGAATTGCTTCTGCTTTGGGCACCGCACGGCAAGAAAGACTGAATAAAACAGCGTCGGCTGCATGTTTTATACCCCTGACGTCATGGAAGAGGAGACAGCAACCGACGCAGGACCCAAGACTTTGCTATTCAGGCCGACTGAGGGCAACCTGCCGGCAGATTACCCAAATGTAATGACTGCAACAGTGAAACATGAAGAACATCTGCTCAGGCAGCAGAAAGTAGAAAGGATTATTGTCAAGCCTAGGGAGCCTACAAGGAAAATAGCCACAGATCCTGTAGAAGTAATATTTATATTTCCGCAATTTTATGAAAATCTATATGAAGCAGACAAATGTGGAAATGAAGAAAAAAGACAAAAGAAAATGTTTAAGGAGAAATTATATATGCCAAAGTTAGAGGCAGATGAGAATCAATTACGTTAGGATAGGAGGAGATGAAATAAAAATGGTGATGTATAACCAATCTACAGGAAAGTCCCCAGGAATATCTAGCATTCCTGTGGAAGTTTGGAGAGAAGAAAGTGATACAGATCTAAAAGGTTTTGTTTAACGGAAGGAAAAGCACCAACATCCTGGAAGAAAGTTGTGGTGGCTGTGATACCTACAGATGGTAAAGACCCATCAGAGCCAGCTTCATGTATGTCCATTTCAATTCTAAACCATGACTGTAGTGTCTGTAATAGCTAAAAGAATGGCAAAAGGTGATGCTAAACTTGATGGATATGGATCAATGAGGTTTTGTGGAGAGAAGGCAAACATTTGACAACATGAACAGCACAATGATGATCCAAGAAGGAAAAAAGAAAAGAAAGAAAATACCACTGGTTTGTTGGTCTTGAAGCAGAGAAGCCATTCTATAGAGTAAGCTGGGATTTTATTAGTGCAATGGAAGTATCTGCACTCCCTGACAAAATTATAAGGCTGATTAGGAGGATAAATGAGGGATTAGAGGCAAAAATTAAAGTGGGTGGGTTCCTCCCTGTATAAGTTGTTTCAGCAGAGGAACCAGGCAGCGGTGTCCTCTTTCCCTTTTGTATTTGCATTATATTCAGAACCAATGGCAAAGAAAATAAGGGTCTCAGAAATTCAAGGATATAATTACTATGGTACTCAAAAATGTTGGCTTTATTTGCATATGTTGTTTCATACCTGATAAAACCAGTGGAGACGTTGCAGAGTTACTTGCATATTAGATTTGTTGCAGGAGCGGAGTAGGAGAAGCGCCTCATTTCCAAGCCCTTCTCCTGCCGAAAAACATTGTCAAAGTTACTTGGGAAGCGTGTGTCAATGAAGTGTCTTTCATTGCAATGAGTTTCAGTTGAACACATCATGCCTAGCCAGTGTAAAATAAGGGCAACCTTTGCCATTAACTGTCCGAACTTCATGACACCTTAATATGGTGCCAAGAAGCAGATTCGTTTTTCAGTGGTCTTACCTGTACATCACCACGGGATGTAATGTTCAGTCTGCCCATTTCCGAAGGATATTTGTTATACATAACTGTAGCAATAGCCTTTGAAAAACTATAAACAGCCATCCATTCAAGATCAGTCTTCAAGAAAACATGGCTAAGCTTTCCTCACTGTCCACTCATGCTTACTTGCAAGGTTTTAATACCTGCACATTGCCAAAAGAAACTGAACTTTTACAGTTTGCTGTTTTCGCCATCAACTGAGTACAGTAACTATTACAAAATCATTGCTATCTTGTGTCTTGACTTTCAACACCACTTTGATTACCTCAGCCAATCCTTCTGCCAAAGCTGCTGCTCCTCAGGATTTTTGCTTTACAACTCCTATACTACTCTGTACCCTAAGTGATCTTCAAATAATTTGCTTGTGCCATTCATTTATTCAATATCGGTTTGCCACACTTCAGAAATCCTTATCTGATTTTTTTAACACATTATCTCTACCAGCAGTCCACAGTTCTCAAGAGACACACACGTCCCAAGCAAGTTTGACATGTTTTTAGCTGGAGAAGGCCTTGCAAATGATCTGCTTCTCCTGCTCTGAATGTGGTTGTGATAATACACTTCCGCAACTGTTATCCGATTTTTAACCCATTATCTGTACCAGCAGTCCACAGCTGTCAGGACACACACTATCCAAGTAACTCTGACAACATATTTCGGCAGAAGTGCTTGGAAATGAGGCGCTTCTCCTGCTTCAAATCTGGCTGCGACAATATGAAAGTACCGTTGCAGATATCAAATAATAAAGAGTTGAAAGACTATCTGGGAGGGGAAGGAGGAAGAGTCAAGTGGGATAAGTTGATATCTGCAATAGTAAGAGGTGGTTTGGGATCATCTCCCTTGAAATGGGTATTTAAGAGCTAAACAGTTAAAGGCTCGTGTAGCAGAAGCAGAAAGTTATACTTCAAAGTGTAATGGGATGATGAACTAGGGGAGAAACTCAAGAAACAAGGAGAGACTGGGATTTCGGATGCAGATCCTTAAAGACCGCAATAACTATACAGAATACTATAAAAGTAGCAGAAAGTATTCTAAGAACTAAGCCAACAAAACTAAGCCAACACAGGGATGGAGAAAGGAGATTCTGCTGATATGAACGACTGCAATTAGGGGTTCAGAGAATAGGCAAGAGGGGGCTAGAATTTACTGAAGATAACTGGCAAAGGAACCAAGGTACTGGGAGCAAATAATCAGTGTGTTCAAGGTAAAATAATGGGAAGAGGCAAATAACTGATTTGGACTGCAAGCTAGAAACTGCCTTCCCTATCAAGGGTCGTTATCAGAGTATAGACAAAGAGAAAAATACAGGGATCCTAAGCAAAAGACCATCACTGGTAGTTTTTAGTAGAATCTAGAACAGAAGCTGCTGTTAAAGGAGCAATTAGTATGACATAAAATATTGCATGATAACCAAAGGAAACATTGAGGAGGAGGTTAGAAAGGATTGTGAATTGCTTATCCAGTCTCTCTTCCTTAACAGACAATGGGGGATATTTGCATGGCTCGTAAATATGCAACAGTCTAAAATATTTAGAATTTTTTGCTTGGAAATGTCTGCATAGGAATTTTTATGCACCAATAAGAAAAAGAGGTACCTGGAGACATAATATTTTGGGAGTGTGACAAGTTGGCAGACACTAAAAATTCCCAGCAGGCTAGTTTTTCAGAAACACTGGGTGAGCAAACTGATGCAACTAAGAAAATGACTATTTTCTGTGACACCGAATCAAAATTGCCTAGTCATAGTAAGGGCTTGCAGAATTTAATTCTCATGGCTGCCAAAAAAGCAACTGCTAGAAAATGGAAAACCAAGTCTAAATCAACTGAACTAAAAGTAATGAATACAGTATGAGAGATGAAACAACTGGAAGTGGGATCTGTAGAAAAGGGTAGGAACAAATTACTTGGATAATATGGGAATTGTGGGAACAATGCATGCAAAATAATGTTTCAGAAGAGGAGGAACAAGGTTTAAGTGAAGGCGGGAAGTGAATGAGCTATGTAATGTTTGACAATGAGCTATGTAATGTTTGACAATGACTGAATAGAATACAAGGGATTTAAAACTGAAAAGGTCAATATGGGTCATTTTCATTTACGAAAATGTACCAAATCATCACTTATGATGCAGGCAATCATAAAGAGGTTTCCTGTTTAAAAAAAAATACATCACTGCTGCAGTAGCCTAAGCTGTATGTGTAAACTACCATATTTTGGTAAAAGGGAGGAGGAAAAATGTAAGAATGCAGGAGTCTCTGGAGAATTATCCAAGCAATGTTGCTGTCTACAGAATACTTTCAGAATACACCCCTTTGCAGAAAGCTATCGAAAAAAGTTAAAGCATTAATGGAATGGGCCCTAACCTTACTGGAAGTGGCTTATGATGGCAAGAACAGAGAAGAAATGGCACAAGACAACGATCGATAAACAGTCTACTTAGACACTGGGTTTTGTCATTTGCTCTTTTCCCCACAGGAGACAAACAACTGATCAGCTTTTGGGATTACCTGATCTGAAGATATATTCCAGAGCTACACAGTTAAAGATCCTATACATAGCACAAGCAGAAACCTATAAATCAAAGTTGAAAGACATGACGACGAAACAAGGAGAGACTGGGATTTTGGATGCAGATCCTAACAGAGAACAATAACCATACAAAATATGTTCACAAAGTAGCAGAAAATATTGTAGCAACTAAGTCAAACTGGGAATTGAGAAAGGAGATCCTGCTGACAGGGATGAAAAGAGATCCTGCGGACAGGGACGACTACAATTAGGAATACAAATATTAAGCAAGAGGGAGCCGGAATTTTTTGGAGAAAACTGGCAAAAGAACCAATGTATTGGGTGGCAAATAATTAGAGGGGAAGGAATAGAATGGGCAGATGCCAAGAATTTATTTGGACTGCAGGCTAGAGATTGCCTTCACTATCAAGGATCAATATCAAAATATAGGCAAAGCGAAATTAACAGGGTGATCCTAAGCGAAAGACCATCAGTGTTACAAGTCTTTAGTAGAATCTATAACAGAAGTTGCAGTTAAAGGAATAATTAATTTGTTTCTTTCGGCTTCTCTCTGTTAGGGGTCGCCACAGCAGAACACCGGTTCGCCAATGATTGGCAGTAGATTTTTACGTGCTGGCTTGCCGGGCCTAACGCACAACCTTCAACGAAGGAACGCCCACTCACGCCTGTCGCCACACAGAAGACGCTCTGAGAATCGAACGGGCAACATCTAACTGTGAGGCGACAACGCTTCCACAGCACCACCACCGCGGTACAAAATATTACATAAATATAAGAATCAGAGGTGGTTACAAAGGATTGGGAAGACAGATTGGATAAGCAATTCGCAAAAACAATAGGAGGATATATGTAGTCTCCCAAGCATGCAACAAAGTTTAAAAGATCCAGGATCTTTGCCTGAAGCGTTTGCATAGATATTTTTTTACCTCAAGTAGTACACTCCAAAGAATTTGTTCTCAGATGGGCAGTAAATGTTGGAGGTGATGGGGAAGAAAGAGCTAATGGGGAACATTTTCTGGGAATGTAATGAGTTGGCAGACTAAAGATTTCATGAAGACTACTCAGTCAGATACTGGGTGAGCAAATTGGTGCAACTAAGGAAACGTTTTTTGAGCTATGATACAGAATCGGAATTGCCTAGACATAATAAAGCCCTACTAAGTCTAATTACAGTGGCTGCCAAAAAAAAAAATTTTTTTTTTACTAAAAAATAGTAATCAAAGTCTAAACCACCTGTATTAGAAATAAATATAGCAACAGAGATAAAACTACAGGAATTGGGATCTTTAGAAAAGGGTAGGAGCAAATTACATAGAAAAAAATGGGAATTGTGGCAACAATACATGTACAGGAGGAATAAGGTGTAAAAGAAGGCAGAATACGAATGAGCTATGTAATGGTTGATTGACGATGACTAGATAAAATAAATGATGTATATATGCTTGCAACTAAAATTGTCAGCACGGTTTGTGATGTATTTTTTCAACTAAAATTACCTCAACATGGTTTTCGTTTATATAAAAGTATGACTATTAAATTACCCCATATGACAGACAAAGATGTTGGTTGTTTAACTATTAGCATTTCTAAAGGACGTAGTTTTGACTAGGTTGTATACGAGCTGCCCATGGACATCCCCAGTATGATTTTTTTTTTTTCTCCCTTGTTTTTTGAAGCAGGAAAAGTTCGAGATAAACTCTGAGACAGCTTCAGGCATAAAAGATGGATTAGCTCTCAAAAGAATGCTCTCTTTCTGAAAGAGAAAAAGACTCTCGCAGTAGGAGCTTGTAACTCAATGCTCTCTTAGCTGAAGTCAGAGCAATGAGTACAGCAGGTTTCCAGGTTAAGAACCTCAAATCAGCCAGATGAGCTAACTCAAATGAACAACAGAAAGCTTTTCAAGCACACAATTAAGATCCCAAGAATAAGCCACCCGCTTCCTAAATGGATGGATATATAAAGCCACTTTCCAAGGGCAGACAAACAGGAGATGGCTGTCCAAGGAACATTGATAGAGCTTACTACATCTCTGAAGCAGGAGAGTCCAGTAGCCTCTGCAAAACAGATCAGGCTTTGCTAGGACCAGTCCTAGTGAAAGAACCACACTTATAGTGCTGTCCTTTGTAAAAGTATGCATAAAGGACCAAGTTGCTGCTTCTACAATGCAACCTTTTCCAAAAAGCCATAGATGAAGTCAAAGCTACAGCCTTAGACAACCATTTAGAATGGCCTCTTTTGACACAGGCTGTCCCTTCTTACCCTTCACAAGAAATGAACAACTGATCCAAAAATCTGAAAGATTTAGTTCGGTCAAGATAGTACTCTAGTAGTCTGTGGACATCCAAAGTATGGAATATCTTCTCCTCCTCATTTTAGGCTCAGGAAAGAAACGGGGGGGGGGGGGTGTTTGGCTCAACTCTGATACTAAATTATGCATAAAAGGAGGATTAGTTCGCAAAGAAACCCCGTCTCAGTGGAAGATGAGATTGCATTAACTCACCATAAGAGCTTGCAACTTGTACCTTCTTGCAGAGGTCAGAGCAATCTATAAAACTGACATTTAAGAACCTCAAAGTCAGACAGATTAGCTGGTTCAAATGAAGGGAGTGTGAGCTTCCCCAACACAAAATTAAAATCCCAAGGAGGGGCCACATTTTTTCTTGTGAGGCCTCTTATACAAAACCCCTTTCAAAAACATTTTAACTCGAGAATGTATTTAAATAGGGGGATCCATGGGCATTCATGCTAAAATGACTGATAAAAGTACCCTGATGGAGTAAGAAAGGCCAAAGGATAGTAACTACACAGATACTGTTCAACCAGAAAATAACTAGCCCTAAATGGGTTCTGGTTATGTTGTTGGGTCCAACTAGAAAACTTTTTCCATTTACTAATTCACTAGTAGCAGGCGCTCTTGACTCCATTAGAACCTGCTGCACGTCCTCAGTAAACAGGTGCCTAAAGGGAATCAAGACCTTATTGTTCAGGCAGTCGGCTAAAGTTGAATGCATCAGGGTGCATCAGCCAGCCCTGATCCTGTGTGAGCAGATCCATTCCGTGAGGAAATTTGTTGCATGTGCCCCTGGCCATTTCCAAAAGAAGGGAGAACCACTCTTGCCTGGGTCAAATGGGAGTCTCCACAATTAGCTTAACAGATTCCTTTTGAATTTTCAGATGTATCCTGGATTACAAGTGGAAAGGGTGGGAAAGCATGCAGGAGCACTCCTGTCCAAGAAAAAGAAAATGCATTTGTCATCCAGGTCTTCCATGGAGTCCTGGAGTAGGATCTTGCCAGCTATTGTTTTCAGAGAGAAGGCACATTGCTCTAACTTGAAGTCCCCACAGATGGATAAAATCTTGTAAGACCCCCAATGTACTTTTCATTCTTGAAAGTCTGTCCTTGTCCTATTCAGATTATCTGACACACAATTTGCTCGAATGGAATGTAGGATGCTTGTAGATGAGAATGTACTGCAAAGCTATATTCTGAATTAAAATGGCTAATCTGCAGGGGGGAGAGGGGTAAGACCTGGTTCCCCCTGGCCTGCTGATGCACCACATGACTGTGGCATTGTCTTTAACAATTTGAAGAGGTCCCAGAGGCCAAAAATGATTCAGAGAATTGACTGCCTTGATTAGGCAAGCATCACCTTTATATTTATCAGCCTTTGCGTCTGTCCTTGGTGTCTCACTTTTTATCCCTCCTGATACTGCGCCTCAAGCAAAGACCTAAGCGCCTGTGGAGATTCACTGTTTTGGAGAAGGAGAGACAGATTTGGGGAAATTTACCATCTTCACAGAGTGATTTCCCTTCTGACAATACCAAGCACTGGGATTTGAAAAGACAAAGGATGTTGGTGCTGATATCAAGACACTTCAGGTACCATTGTATCTTTCGCATGTATACTCTTGCCAAGGGTATCATGAGAATCAGATGCCATGAGACAGAAAATCCTATGGTATTCCTTCGCAGTGACCAGCCCGAGTGATAAACCCTAGGAATAGATCTTCCTGTCTAAGAAATGCTCTTTAAATGGAGGTGTCCAACATCCCAGAACACAATACTGTATTAAAGGAGTCAAAAAAAGACTTTTGAATGTTCTGCTGAGCCGAAATACCATTGTGTGTAAGAGATCTCTTACCTGAGAGAGAGAGAGATTTCTGACACTTGGAAAGATCCTGCAAAGATAAGCAAGTTATGGAAAAATATAGATACCCTGTAGCCTGCAATGAGTTATAAGTGAAGCAAGACACTTTCTGAACACTTGGTGCAGTAAATAATCCAAACGGCAAGGAAGAGAGCTGCTAATATGATCCAAATACACAGAACTTTAAGAAACGCCTGAAGTCTGGATGAATAAGGATGTGATAAGAATCTTAAGTGTTACTAACAAAAGACAAAGGTTGTGAAGTAACAGCATTTTGAAATTGGGCACCATTACAAAACAGGTTTAGGAAAGAAAGATTCAGAACTGGTCTCCAAGCATCATCTTTCTTTGGCAGTAAAAGCATCCTTAAATAAAAATCTTTACCAACCTGGGAAGTGGGAACTGGTTCTACCACTCCCAGATAGCACGTGTTGAACGCAGGAGGAAATAAGAGTCTGGCCTGATGGATAAGGAAATACTCCCTGGAAGAGAGGAATTTCTTTTTGCCATCCGTAACCTCGATGAATGACCTTCAGAACCCATTTGTCTGAGACCAGCTGCTTCCAAAGAGAAAACTGCAGATTCAGATCTTCTGGAAGAGAAAATGACTAGTGTGTGTGTTGGGAGGGGACAAGGTCTCTAAACAGTCACTCTGAGTTGGACTGCCCTTGGTTTTGGGAGACTTCCTTGATTCCTATGGAACCCCTCCCCTTTTTTGTTAAACGTCTCTTTGCTAGCATTCTGTTGGGACTGTTTATTTTGTTTGTTTTTTCTTTTACCAAAACTGAATGAGGGGTTACAGAATCACTAAGAAAATTTGGAGGAGGAGGGCTGAAAAAATCTTAGAGAGAGACTCCTCCAACTCGACCTACCCTTTTCATCACACTTTTTTGTTAACTCATACAAAGCAGTCAAAAAAAACAATCTTACCAAAGAAGAATTTAAGATCAGACTTTTCACATCTATGACATTCTAAGAATGTAGCCATGCAAACTTCCTCAAAATAGTACCAATGGCCATAGCCCTGGAAGAATTCTCAACTGAATCACACACATACTGTAAACAATGACTAGTGATTTGCACAACGGAAGAAATTAATTTAAAGATTTTTTCCTCACAAGAAACTGCAAGACAACAGATTCTTCACTTCCACATTTAGATCATATGAGCCTCAATTCAAAATTCTGAAAAAAAAATCAGGGTTGCAGAAGCATACACTATCACCATTCTTATCAACAATCTTCCCATCATTGTCAGAGAGTAGGACTGGAATTAACCATACGTTTAAGCAGCAGTAGGATTAACTAAAACTATAGCTGCTGGGTCAGGTTTGGAAAGAATGTATAAAAAAAGACTGAGGAACTTTACACTATCTGCATTTTTAGGGGCAGCAGGTTGGCTATCAAGAAAACTGCAGGCAGGGAACACAAATCTCCTCCAGAGCTGAGACAACTGGGGGAATTGATGAAAGTTCTGGAAATTTTTTCTGTAACAGCTCAGGAGTATTTTCAAAGGGACTGAGAAACCACAGTGTTCTCCCCCCTTAAAACACTTGCACGTTCTTGAAATAGTCTCAGAGAAAGAGAAACCCCCACAGGAAGAACCAGAAACCGGGCTCTCCTCAGAGTCTGAATCAGAAAACTGAGGAGAAAACCATGCATCTGTCCTTTCATCTTCCTGTTAAGGATCTTTAATCTCCTCAGGAAAAGAGGTATCCTCTTTCTATTACCAGAAACCACCTTATAAGAAGCCTTGCACCTCCCACAAGGAAGAGACTAAAAAACAAATAATGCAATTTGGTTATCCAAAAAGAGTAGAATGCTAATGCAGGAGAGAGAAAAAAGCATGGAAGGAATGGCAACACACACAACATCTTAAAAAGTTATAAATGCTTCACAATTGTGGTAAAATAAAAGAAAAACTACTCTAATAACTTTCAGAATAATTGTGCACATACACTCTGAGCAGCCATTAAAGAAACTTGCATCCCAGCCAAAAATTCAACCCTAACTCCTCTCCCAATAACTCGCCACTCATAAATCGCAATACATTCAACTCTTATTTTCACAGACAGTATAGCATCTCTAACCAAGCCCTGCCCCAACAGCCACATCCACTTTCAAACCTGTGACCACATCCTATATAAAAACTATTCAAACTCAAAACCATGCTCTACTTCAGGTGATGACCTTCAGAGTACAATAAAATAGCGTATGGCACTGCCTACCCTGTCTCAATCCTTACAAATAGGTCAATCCAGGAATCCTGCTTTCCCTCTCCCTGGAAAAAGTCACACATTACCCCTCTGCACATAGGAGGGATTCAAGAGACCTTACTAACTGGTCATACCTATAACAATTTTATTATCCCTCTTCAAAATATTTGAAAAATGCATTCAAAAATAACTGCTAAACTATCTCATGTCAGAACTCCTCCCACACACATGGCTTTTGCCCTTCCCACAGTACTAACACCATTTCTAACCTATACAGATACTGTCAATAAAGCAAATGACAACAGGATACTAGTCTTATTTCTAGACTTGTCTAAAGCCTTTGACAGTTCGCCACAGCAAACTTCTACTTCAAAGGTCATCAATACGTCTTTCTCAGCCACCTTCTATGATTCAAAAGCTACCTGTCCAATAGGCATCATACAAAATGACACTCCAACCTCTCTCCATACCTCCTGGTCACCACTGGTGTACCACAAGGTTCTATCCTTTGTCCCCTCCTCTAAACATTCTCACCAACACCCTCCACATAAAAATGCAGATGACTCCACTTATTTGCACATATGACAACATGGCACACCTCACGATGCTTAATGGCTGCAGGTGCTACACCAGAGGGATCAGACGTAAAAAACGAATGGACTGAGGAACAAGTTATGACCACAGCAGAATCACCCAACTAGGGCTGGGATAAACTGTTAGCCTGCTGTGGTGACAAAAATTGTTTTGCTCAACTTCTTTTTGCAGCTGGACGGACAGACAGTGGGACTTTTAGTTTCTTCCATGATCAAGCTGAAAATGGTGCATCTTTTCCAAAGATGGGGGGGGGAAATCAGCAAGTGCCAGTAAAATGCTTAAGATTTTAAGTCACTTTTTTACACAAACACAGAGAAAAGCAATTTAAAATCACTTGTCAGCCCAAAAAGTAAACCTAACACAACTTCTCAGAGAAAATGATTTCAATTTTAAACAACTTTTAAAACTAGAAGGAAAATAATTTGTCCAGCAATGGAACAGCACAAGCAGACAACTGATCATTTAAAGCCTACAGAGGCACATTCTCTTCGTCTCTTAAGGGTTTGGCACCCAAACTTGCACTATTTAGTCAGCTCCGCTCAAGCTGAGTTTGGGTGCAAGAAGGTGCCATGAAGGTTTGGAAGCCAGCTGGCTGTTAAACCCTTGGCAGAATATAACCCATACAGCTAAGGCTACTGCAATAGTGAACAATATGATGGATATCCACTGTTGCCCGGGGCAAAAGGGGGTCACACCACCACAAACTCTGTAGAGTGCTTTTTGGTCTTTATAAGAACCCTGGATACATCAGTGATATGTGGGAAAAGAACTGAGGAACATCTCAGTCCAAGGGAATAAGACGGCACCTGTCTTCTGTCCTGTTTGCAATGAATCCTGGAGCAGAATCTCTTTAGTCTGTTCAGACAGGAGGCAAACAGATCTTACTTGAGGTTTTCCCCACAGCTGGATCAATTTTTGGAAGACCCTAGGGTGAAGTCTCCATTCACAGTCTGCCCTGTTATTGCATAGCTTGTCTGCTACACACTGATTAAGGCCGCTTACATTCTGTTTGAGCAAAGTGAGAAGAGTTGCCACCTCCAAAGGCAATCATAGAAAGTTTGCAAAGGGTGAAGATCTGCTACCCCCCAATTTATGTACCACATCACTTTGATGTACGAGAAAACCTGCAAAGGTCCTGGAGACCATACATCATTTAGGGCTTTCAAAGCATTTACTACTGCCAACATCTCTTGACATTTATGTGCTTTTGTCTCCATTGTTTCACATACCTTATACGTTCACCCCTTTTGAAACCACTCTCCATGCCAGGTCTAAAGCATCTGTTGTAACAAACTGAAACAAAGGTAAAGGGAAAATGGGAGACCTGGATTTTAGACTAATCAGAGGTACCACTGAATTTTTCTTGTGCAATGTTTGGCCAAGCAAATCATAAGAACCACAGAAGACAACATAGTGCCGGATCCTGAGAAATTCCAAGAAAGACGCCCAGTTTCGACAGGGAAAAACTCAAGAGAACTGTTGGAACATCTCTGCTTTGAAGGAAGAAAAGCTCTTCTATGTGCAGAATCTAACAGACATCCCTGGAAGCCAACTCTCCAAGAGGTGATTACAGAAGATTCCTGTAAATTCATTCGAAAACTCAAGACTGAAGATACTGAACATGAAGGTTTCTTGACAACTGGAAAGAATCTACAAATATACAGTGATTGTCCAAATAAGGGAAAATGTGAATGCCTTGACGTCTGCTATAAGAAATTACTTTAGTCAGGGACTCTGTAAATACCCTTGGTGCAGCAGATAGTCCACAGGGTAAGAGAACCGATAATGCGAGTCAGACAAAGAAAATCTTAAAAAAAAAAAAAGTCTGAAATATTTGTCAGTGGGTAAGCTATTAAAAGGGAACAGAGACAACAGGATTTGAACAGACAACATTTTGAATTTAGGAACCTTTACAAAAAGATTTTGAATGGAGAGGTCCAGTACAGACCTTAAAGTCCCTTCTTTCTTTTGCAGCAGAAACATCCCTGAATAAAAACCTTTGCCAGTTTGGGAGGCAGAGACTGTGTTTTGCACTATGAGAACATTTATTGCAAAAATGGAGTAAACGGAAATTTGATTTACTAGGCAAGGAAGAATCCTCCAGAAACAAGGGAGGAACTGCCACTGCAAGTATACACCTGTTGAATGACTTAAAACTGAGCAAGAGGGAGAGATTGTGCGACATTTGGGACTTTGTTTTAGCTCCCTCACAGTTGTGAATAGCAACCTTCTGTAAAGGGTGCTTGATAATTCTTTTGGATGAAACTTTGCCTGCGACTTGTCATCTGTAGGGTTTGCTTATCGGGACTTGTTGGGACCTCTACATTTTGGATTTGTTGTAAATGACTGTTGAATATGAGCGGAGTTGCTTTTTAGGGACTTTGCTCACTGCTTGCACAGCTTTTAGCCATTTTATTTCTTAGTTTTATGATACTTCCCTTCTATCCTGCCTGAGTAACATTTGTAGCTTCATTAACTTGTTGTTGTCTATATTGCTTTGTGTTTATTTTTGCATACAGGTGTATTAACTGCTTTATTTATTGAGGGGTATTTCGAATGTTTCACAATATTGTAAGAAAAAGTATCCCTCTATTTACTGTGTCTTCCTTTTTTGCAGATTATCTGCTTTTGTTAACCTGTCTGCATTTACTTATGTCACATTTTATTTTGGAAGCTTACATCAGTGGTTAGGTGACTGCTGTCTGCTAGTTTAGGAGACCGTGTTTTGTATTTTGATTAAGACGAACATTGTTTGCAGTCTTATTGTTAGGACCTTTTGAGGTTTCTATATTGCCACATTTTTTGGTTTGTAAAGAACATATATTTTGTGGTATATCTTAATATTTCTTTAGTTTTTCTAGAGACTGCCGGTCACATTTAAAACCGCTTTATATATTGTATTGTTGTAACTATTGCCTAACGCCCATCACTAATGTTGCCATTTCTTTTCCTCTTCCCTCTGCTATTTATACTGACATATGTCACATCATCTTATCACACTCCCCGGCAATTCTCCCTTTACCCTCCACTCGGAACCTACATCCCTCCCAAAATCTACCCAGGTCCTACCATACTCCTATATGCTCACACTCACTGTACTCTACCACACTATTTATTCCTTAAAATAAAATTACTCCCCTTACTAAAACTAATCTCAAACTTAAAACCCAAATTTCTCTATCTTCTCCCTCATCCTCTCTCTTTACTCTCTATCCTGACAACACTCCTTTCAGGTGATATACATCCCAACCCTGGTCCTAATATCCAACTCTTATCTTCTAATTCTTCTACTCCATCTACTATTACTATTACTTCTTCCTCCCACACCTCTAGCAATCCTACTCTCATTAGTACCTCCCCATCCACTCTTCACTTCTACATACAAAACCAAAAGACTTCAATTCTTCTCCCTTAATATCCAGAGTACCTGCAACGAAGTGCCTGATCTCCATGCTCTCATTCAACAATATACTCCCTGCATTTTAACTCTCTTTGAAACTTGGCTAAAACCCCACATCCACAATGCTGAGATCTGCCCCCCCCGGTTTCAATATCTACAGACAGGACAGACCTAGCAAAAAGGGAGGTGGCGTCTCCATTCTTTTTTCTGACTCTCTCAATATTTCACCACTTTCAATTACCCCTCCCTCCTTCCACCCTGCAGAGCTACTCATAGTAACTTGTTATCTCAACAACTACCAAAAAAATGGCCATAGTCTCAATCTATTATTCCACCAGGGAATATCACCATCCTTGAAAACATCTTACCTTGGTGTTTTCATCACATCCCCTTTGAAACTATTATACTTGGGGATGTAAATATTGACTGGAACTTTGTTAACTCTAACACACCGTCTTAGTCCCAACCTACACGGTTTTACTCAACTTGCTTCCTCCCCCACCCACCTTGGCAAAAACCACTCCAATTCTATCCTAGACTGGATTCTCGTAAATTCTCCTAATTTGTACCACCAGCCAGGTACACTGACTCCATTAGTGACCACCTACCTATCCACATTACTAGGTACTCACCCAAACTCACTTGATCTCATCTCTTTAAATACATCCATAACCAAAGGAATTTCAATATCACTTCAACAAAATTCTCTCAAATATTAACTGGTCCTGCCTATATTCTTTACCTTTAAATGATGCAGTTAGCTACTTCAACCAGACATTCCTAAACATACTCAACTCTCTGGCCCCTATCAGGAAAATAAAAGTCGAAGCTAAACATGCCCCTCTAGCTATCCAAAGAAACCTTCCACCTTGTACATAAAGCAGATGCCACTTGGAAACTATATCAAAAAAACAAATCTTCTGTCTTCCTTCAATCTTTCGTGGAACTTAGAAAACTTAAAAAAAAAAAAAAAAAAAAAAAAAAAAAAATTCAACCAGGACAGAAGAACATTTTACCTCCCTGATCAATCTCTGAAACCTACTAACCCCCCCAGAAGTTCTGGCAACCATAAAAACTCTTCTCAACCCTGGCTCACCCACAATTCCCAATCATTTTCTCCAATCAATCTCCCTCAGATACCACCATTCATTTTAATCACTACTTTGATACCATTTCTAAACTTGTACCAAACACCTCTAATATTCCCAACCCCACCTCTAATTCCACTTCCAGTACTATCACTTCTATTACCACACCCACTTTTTCTCCATACCCCCAATCCGACTCTAACCTCTGACCCCTTCTTGCTCAAAAAATTCTCCTTAGTAAACTCAAATCTTGTTCCCCTGCCCCTGATAACCTATCTTCCCGTAAACTCAATCCTTGTTCCCCCGCCCCTGATAACCTACCTTCTCAATTCCTAAGAATTGCTGCCAACTCTGTGGCCCTTCCTACCTTCTCAATTCCTAAGAATTGCTGCCAACTCTGTGGCCCTTCCTGTCTCCATTCTAATAAACCACTCAATCCAAGAATCTATTTTTCCCTTTATTTGGAAGGAATACTATACTATCCCACTACATAAGGGTGGAAACTCCACAGGAACCATCTAACTTCTGTCCCATTGCTATTCTTTCTCCCCTCCTGTATTCATTCTCAACTGCTTTCCCACCTTACTCAAAAGTACAGTTGTATACACTTACCATAAATGTAGATGTTAGAGTGTATTCACTGTTGCAGTCATTACATTTGGGTAATCCTGCTGGCAGGCTGCCCTTAGTCGGCCAGAATTCCAAAGTCCTGGGTCCTGCGTCAGCCACTGTCACCCCTTTCCTGACGTCAGGTCATCAGGAGTACAAAAGCTGCAGCAGACGCCATTTTCTTTAGGTTTTTCTTGCCCCAGATGTCAGGTGCCCCCTAAAAGGGTAGCCAAAATTTATATATACATATATAAATACATGCACCAATATAAACGTTACCTTCCTCTACAAGCAAATACACCACATAGGTTCCATCAGAAGAAAGGGGGATGGCGGGTGGGTAACCTGGACTGCAACAGTGAATAACTCAACATCTACATTTATGTTAAGTGTACACAACTGTACTATGTTCTTCGTGTTCACTGTTGCAGTCATTACATTTGGGTAGAGTCCCAAAGCTATGGTTGGGAGGCTGGAGCTATACAGCGTTAGGAGTGGCTATGAGGCCCTGCAGAATTTCAGTGGAAAAGCCTGCCCTGGATTTAGAGTAGTAGCAGATGATGGTGCTTTGTAAAGGTGTGCACTGAACTCCAAGCAGCAGCCTCTAAAAGTCCTTGGTTGGTACTCCCCTGAGAAAGGCTGCTGGCTTGCCATGGTGTAAGTAGCAGAAACGAATGCAGTGGCCTATCCACTTTGAAATAGTCTGCTTTGAGACAGCCTTTCCTTGTGATCCTGCAGCATATGCCACTAGTAATTGCTCTGTCTTTCTGAAAACTTTGGTTCTGTCCAAGTAGAATCTAAGCGGCCTGTGTACGTCCAAAGACTGCAGAATTCTCTCCCCCTTGTTCTGTGGATTTGGATAAAAAGTTGGCAGATGAATAGTTTGGTTAAAAGCCACACCGGACACCACCTTAGGCATAAATGTTGGGTTTGTCCTCAGAGAGACCCTGTCAGGAAAAAAAATGATAAAAGGTTCCACAGGCATGAGTGCCTGTAGCTCTGAAACAGGTCTTGCAGAAGTTATTGCTAGGAGCAGAGCTGTTTTCCAAGATAAAACTTTGTATCAGCAGTAGCAGCAGGCTCAAAAGAAGACGGGGTGAGTTTTTCCAAGACATAGTTGAGGTCCCATGCAGGCACTGGTGATCTCCTTGGAGGCCTTAAATTTTTGGCTCCTCTGAGGTACTGCTTTAATAAGGAATGAGAAAAGATTGGTGGCTCTGTTTTGTAATGAGCCAAAATGGCAGTGGCATGAATTTTAATAGATGAAAAATATAGGCCTTTGTTCAGCATCTCAGTTAAGTATTGCAAAATCTGAGGAATATTTGGCACAGCTGTATCAGTTCCTTGTGCCTGGTTCCAAGCACAGAATCTCTTCCATTTTCCAGCATAAGATTTTCTACTACTAGGCCTTCTGGCTTCCAAAATGACATCCATCAGTTCTACTGAGGTGTTTTGTATAACTACATTATCCACCATACTGCCAGGTTTAAAGCCCTGAGTTGGCTATGCAGGATCTGATTGTTTTGCTGGGACAGTAGATGAGGTATTTGAGATAAGGTCCAAGCCGGGCATTGAGACAAGTTCCTTCGTATTGGACACCAGTACTGGCGGGGCCAGTCTGGGGCAATCAGCATCATCTTTGGCATCTCCTGTCTAAACTTTAGGAGTACCTTGGGGAGGAGAGGCAGTGGGGGAAAAGCATATACTGATAAGGCGTCCACTTTCCATGCTTGTCCACGATAAATCCTTGTGCAGAATCTTTTTAGTTGGTAGCTGTGAGAGGAAGCGAATAGATCTATGTCCGGGTATCCCCATTTCCTTATTATCATGCTGAAGACTTGTAGATCCAGCTGCCACTCGTGGGGATCCATGAGCTTTCTGCTTAGTTTATCTGCCAGAGTATTTTTCCTTCCTGGCAGGAATTGTGCCTGCAGATGTACTTGGTAAGTCAATGCTGTGTCCCACAAAGTCATGGCTAGTCTGCAAAGGGGGTAAGAATGTGTGCCCCCCTGCTTGTTTATATACCACATGACCATGGTGTTGTCTATCTTTATCAGTAGTTGTCCCGGATGAAGTAGGTCCTTGAAGGCTGTCAGGGCATTGTGAACAGCTAGCATCTCTTTTTGATCGATATGTAGATGCATTTGGTTTGAGGTCCATGTGCCCTGAATACATCTTCCTGTCATGTAGGCCCCCCAGGCATAATCTGATGCATCCGTTGTTAGTGTCTGCCTGGCTGGGGGGTAATGTGAATGGCTGTCCCTTGTTTTGGTGACAAGCCTTTGCCCACCATCGAAACATGTTGCAGGCAGGGAATGAGAGTAATCATAGGTTTCCAGGCTGTGGCAATGTTGAGTCAAAACACTTAGGTACCACTGAAGTTTCCTCATATGCAGTCTTGCATATGGAATTAGTAGGATGCAGGATGCCATGAAGCCCAAAGCCTGCAGAATTTTTCTTGCAGATAACTGGGCCTTTGTACGTAGTCAGTTGCCTTTGTCTGGCCTGAGATAAGCCATCTGGGCAGTTGTATTTAAACTTGCACCCAGGAATATTATCTCGAGAGGGTACTAGTTTTGATTTCTTTTTGTTGACTGTGTACCCTAGGCATGTTAGAAGTCTTTTCACAAATGCCAGATGCTGTAGAAGATTGTCCTTGTTCTCTGCTTTAATTAGACAGTCGTCCAAGTAAGGATATATTTGTATTCCTCTGTCTGCAGAATGCAATTACTGGTACCAGGCACTTTGGCTTATCTACTGCACCCAGAGACTTTACAAAGGGCAGTGCAGAGAATTGGTAATGCATTGAACCAGCCTTGAATCTGAGGTATCTTCTGCATATTTGTCCGACTGGGACATGCAGGTATGCCTCTTTTAGGTCTAAAGTCACAAGCCAAGCATTCTTGCCCAGCATGGGCAGAAGCTGCTGCAAAGTCAACATCTTGAATTTTGGTATATCCAGGAATGTGTTCAAAATAGATAGGTCCAGTATTGGCCTCCAGGCCTTGTCCTTTCTGGGTACCAAGAACAGTCTTGAGTAAAATCCTTGTCTCTGCTCTTGCTCTGGTACTTTTTGAATGGCCCCCTTGTCCATGAGGGATGAGACTTGTTTTTGTGCCTCTGCCCATTGATTTTTTGGCAGATCTGGCCAGCCGTTTGCCTTTGGCAGAGTATGGAAATGGAACTTGTAGCCTTGTGATGCGATATTTAGAACCCACTTATCCTGGGATATGATGTGCCAATTTTGAGAAAAAAAGTGCTATTTTCCCCCTAGGGGTGCTGCCCGGAGACCAGTGCTTGGTGCAGGTAGGGGGAAGTCATTGGGACTGTTTCCTGTATGGTTGTGATTTGTCTTCTCCAACTTTGGAGGTAGAAGCACCTCATTGCTTTGACCTGTATGAGCCTTGCGCCTGGGATCTGCCTCTAGGGCATCTGGATATGCCCCTTTGAGGTCTGTCTGACACAGGAAAGGACTAATTCTTTGTTGGCCAGTGTCTACTAAACCTAGGTGGCTGTACTTGTAAAAAATCTTTGACAGTTTGCATAGATTTAGCTTTGTCCTCCATTTTCTTTAACACATCTTCTGCCTTAACACCAAACAAAGTATCATGCTGCAAAGGTGCATCTAATAATTTAACTGACATAACCAGGCAGATTTTGTTCCCTTAATCAAGCATGCCTCCTAATTACAGAACCCGTAACTACAGCCCTGCAGGAGGCCTTCAAATAATCAAAACCACATTGCAAAGTATGCTTTCCAACTTGTTCAGCTGCATGCAATAAATCCTGCATTTCCTTGTTTTCTGCACATTCAGAGTTTAACAATTTCTGTTTAAGCAATGCCATGACATGTTGCTGATATTTGAGCATATGAAACTGACAGTTTAAGGCCCTTATAGCCAAGGTAGCAGATGTGTAAACCTTTTTTCCCCCATCTATCCAGTGCCCTAGAATCTCTGTCGGAGGGGGTAGGGTTTTTTGCAGCGGAAGCCTTAACTCATTTGGGACCCTGTGAAATAAATAGTTTCTGGGTCTGCAGCAGGGTTTTTAAAAAGGAATTTATGAGTCAGGAACCCTGTAATATCCGTCAGGCTTAACAGGAGCTGGAGGTAAGGAGTCAGGGATAAGACTAGACTCCGAAAACACATCTACAATGTCTAACACAGGTGCAATGGCTAGTGGCCTGTGTTGGGGTAGTAGAAGGAAATCCCTGAGCCTCTTTTTAGATTCTGAAAAATCTTGGCTCTCCCAGTGGAAATGCTTCCTCGTGGTATGCAAGGTTTCCCCAAAAGAATAGTCCTCTGGAGGAGAAGCTGAAGGTATAGATTCTTCAGCATCAGAATCCTCATGGGGGGAAGAGAATATTCCTGATCAGAAGAGGAATCAGAAGAAATGGAAACCTGATCTGAAGATTCATAGTCAGTCTCTTGCCTAGGCCTCTTATCAGGAGGGGGATGGGAACCCCTGAACAAGGTAATCAAGTCTTCGGCCATTTTGAGCATCTGTTTTTTGGGCATAGAGGCCTGACCACGTGGCTCTTGAGTTTGTTTCATTGCTTTAGAAGGTGCTTTAGTCTTTGCCTATGAAGCTAAGTCAGTTTAATGTAAAGATGTTTAGGTCTGAATACACCCTCCGAAGCCGGTGCCTGCTCAGCGGCTCTGGACCCATCTGAAGGAATAGTATCAGAGGCTCCAATACCTTGAGTTTCCAGGGGCATGGTCGACTCCATGTGGGAGTCAGTAGCGGCCTGCAACTCTAAAGTAGCAGGCATCAGGGGCTGCGAAAACGCCTCACTGAGAACCGGCGACTGGCTTAGGAGAAGCTTCGTCGGTTTTTGGGCCTCAGTTGTCCATCTCTCTCCTTTTCTTTGCATTTTATGTGAACTCTGGTAGTCGGGATGGCTATCCGACGACATTTCTGGATAATTAAACCGGCATCCAAAATAGTTTAAAGAAAAATCATACCGACGCTTAATAGTGTGTTGGTTAAATCTAGCACAAAACAGACCACCAGAAACGTTGTGATCAGGGCCTAGGCAAGGAATACAGTAAGAATGAAAATCCTTATGAGGTATTTGCTTTCCACAAGAAATACAATTATTTACTTTTTCTGACATCAGTCTGGAGCAAGAAAAAAAAAAAAGTTTCCCCAATGGGGTACTTAGCTTTATTGAAGACTTCGGATCTGAAACTCGAACACTAAAATCTCAGGAGTCGGCTGACCGGCACTTGCAAACTGCTTCTGCTTCGGGCACCGCGTGGCAAGAAAGACTAAAGAAAATGGCGTCGGCTGCATCTTTTGTACCCCTGACGACCTGACATCAGGGAAGGGGCGACAGCGGCCGACGCAGGACCCAGGACTTTGGAATTCGGGCCGACTGAGGGCAGCCTGCCAGCAGGATTACCCAAATGTAATGACTGCAACAGTGAAACACGAAGAACATCAATCTTTTAACAAACACCCAGCATGGTTTTAGGCTCAAACACAGTACTAACACAGCACTTTTATCCTTCTCTCATACAGTAGCAGAGGCCAGAGACAATAATAAACTTTTGTCTTGCCTTTTCTTAGATTTGTCAAAGGCTTTTGACACTTTCTCACAAGCTTCTACTTCAAAAACTTTCTCAGCTGAATATTTCTATCCCCACTCTAAATTGGTTCTCTAGTCGCTTGCAAGCAGTTAAATGGCAAAATTCCTTCTCACCCTTTCTGCCAGTTCAGACCGGTGTTCAAGGTTCAATTCTTGGCCCCCTCCTTTTCAACTTCTTCACCAATGGCCTACACACTGCCAGCAATCTCTCCCCTATCATGCAGTATGCAGATGATTCAACTACGATTTCCATTTCTGACTATCAATAACCTCCACCATATCACCCAGTCTTCATTTCACTCTGTTGAGAAGTGAACCTGAACCCCTCTAAAACTAAGCTCTTACTATTCCTACCTAAAGCTCTAGCCCATCACAAATCCACCACTCTCATATCCTCACTAAATGGCACCATCATATCACCAGATTTACACACTAAACTCCTAGGTGTCATCATTGACGACCAGTTCAAACTAGACCTCCACATACTTCATTCTATAAAGAAAACACACCAAAAACTGGGCATGTTATATAGAAACAGCAAACTCCTGACCTCCAACTCTAAACTACTGCTAGCCCAATCCTATCTCCTCCCCGCCCTCCTCTATGGATCCCCTCTATTTTCCAATTTACAATATAACCTGCTGGCAAAACTTGACCAAACTTATAACAAAAACGGTTAGATTTGTCACCAGCAGCCCCTATAAATCCCATCACTGTTCGGCTCTCAAAAAACTACATTGGCTCGAATTCCCATACCTTCTGACCAAATGTCAGTTGATCCAAGCTTTCCGAATTCTTAATTCTGACTGTCCAACCTGATCTCCTGGTACACCCCTCCCTGATCCCTGCACAGCTCTAATAAACTCTTTCTACAAGTTTATAAACCCAATATTAACACAGGTAAAATACTTCATAAACACTCCCATCTCCCTTATTTGGAATAATCTTCCACTCCATATTAGAAGTCATACCTCTCTTCCTAACTTCAAACATGACCTTATTTTGTACCTCTATAACAACCCTATATGTACCTGTAACCATCTTACTTATCTCCTCCCTTTTCATATTCACATTTCTTCACTAGACTTGTCATTAAGACCTTTTTCCTCTTTCTTATCTTACTTTATCCAATCTGCTCTTCTTTATACTCTCCCTCTTTATATAAATGTACTTTATCCTACTGTTCTTTTTCCCCTCCTCCCTCTAGATCACTTCATTCCTCCTCTACTCCTATCTTCTTTAGCACTTTCCTTCTTCTAACCTTGTATATAGCTATGTACTATTCCTTGGATTACATTTAATTTTTCTTATCCATTGCATCCATAAGTTTGTTTTGCTCTTTATATCATTAACCTGTCTCTATTTGTATGTATTTGTATGTTTTGTTCGGGGCTTTTACTCTTGGATCTCCACTGAAAATGGGTAATTTCTTACCCAGTTGGACTAACACAGTTAACAAATGTGAACTAAATAAAAACAATTGTCAGAATAGGTGTAGGTTGCAATGGTGGTTGGGAGGGGGGGGGGGGCTGTAGAGGCACACAGCCATTCTGAACTTCTTTGTTCTGTAATTTGAAAGGTTTTCCCTTTCTTTTTGGAGCATCCTTGCCACTGTTTTTTTTTTTTTTAAATCTCAATCCTTGGCACCTTTATGCTTGAATTTAATTTTTCAAAAAGGAAGCAGAGATGAAAGGAAAAATTTAACTTGTCTTAAAAAACAGCAGGTTTGAACATTTGGCTCACTCACTGAATAACTTAACCCTCTTATTAACAAGTACCTCAGCTGTAGAAGGACCAAAAAGCACTTCCTTGCCCAAGGAAGAATTTAAAATTTCAGTTTTAACATCTTCAGGAAGATTTTGAGAATGAAATAAAACAATAATGAAACTGAAAGTCTAGTTGACAATGTCCACAATAACCACTTTTAATATTTTCAACCCCATTGAAATTGATTGCAGTTTTTACTGTGCATTTTATACAGAGTCTTTCTAACAAGTGTACCTTTTTATTAAATGTGAAGTCTTTTAATTATTTAGATTGGTCAGTTAGTGACTAACAGATTGTTTCATAGTACTAAATGACTATGGTCATTTGTTTCAAATGCATTCTGATGGTTTTCCGGGACGATAGCACTCAATATGTGGTTACTTGTTGTAGTCGTATTTATTAAAAGTGGTTACTGTGGACATAGTCATCTAGACTTTCCATTTCATTATTGTTTATTTTATTTCTGACTAGTGTACGTTTGTTTTCAGTACCTTTTACTTGAGTTTAAGATTTTGAGAATGAACCTAAGCAAATCTTCTCATGACTCACACAGAAGCCTGAAAGGCTCCCTGGAGCAGGACTGACCCAAAGCAGGCACAATTCTCCCAGTACCCAGGCTCCACGCTCTGGCTATTAGTTAAACACTAGCCCATTCCCGGAGACAAACAAGAGTGAGCACTTTTGCCCACAGAGGGCATTCCTACAGCTATAGACGATATATGTGGAGATTAGGGAGTCACAGTCTCCCGTGGTGGTGGTGCTGCGGTAGCATTGTCACCTCACAGTAAGACGCTGTCCGGTTCGATTCTCAGCTAAAGCGTCTTCTGCGTGGAGACATGCGTGAATGGGCGTACCTTCATTGAAGGTTGTGCGTCAGGGCTGGTAACTCTGCACGTAAAAATCAACTACCAATCATTAGCGGACCGGAGTTCCGCTGTGGCAACCCCTAGGTTCATAGGTTCATACTAGGCTATCTGCCCTAGGGCATTTATAAGCCTAGCCAGAGTGTGTTTGGCTTTTGCCACCCATTTTAAATTAATTTTGCTATGCCTTTTTTTGAGGTTAGTATACTGTGTCTCTGTCTAACAGTGACACAGAAGTGATAGCCGGGGTAAACCTACGATCTCCCATCCACTCATCAAGATTCCTCTTGAAGAGAGTCAATGTGGGACTCTGCCTAACCTGGACTGGGATTTTATTCCAGAGTGAAGGGAGCCTCTGGGTTATGAATCTGTCCCTCCAGCATGTCCTATTTATTTCAGTGCTGAAGTTCAAGTCTCACGAGCGTGTAGCTCGATGGGATTTGGATTTTCTGAGGTACAGCATGTCCATTAATTCCGGGTTGGACATGGCTTTATACGTCAGGCACAGATCGCCTCTGAGCAGGCGGTATGCCACCGAGTAGAGCTGGAGTTTCTTTAACCGGGCAGCATATGGCATCTGTTTGAGCCCTTTGATCCTCTTGGTGAGGTACTTTTGGGGTCTTTCCAGTTGCTGCAGGTGTCTGGTAAGGTACATCCCAAAAGGGGCATTGTACTCAATTATGGGCCTGATGAGGGATGAGTAAAGAGGCACAATGACCTCCCCTGATCTAGATGTGAATCCCTTCATGATTAGGTGGGCTATATAAAATGTTTTTCTAACCACTTTGGCCACGTGGTTGTCAAATGAGAGATTGCTATCAACTTGGGTCCCCAGGTCCCTAATTACTTCTTCTGTACCTAATGGATTACCACCTATGTGGTAATTTGTGGGCACTTTGTTTTTGCCAAAGGGGATGACTATACACTTTTTGGCATTTAGCTTGAGGCCATGGCTCTGGCACCAGTT
The DNA here is from genome assembly GCF_019279795.1 of Protopterus annectens. Classification (NCBI taxonomy): domain Eukaryota; kingdom Metazoa; phylum Chordata; order Ceratodontiformes; family Protopteridae; genus Protopterus; species Protopterus annectens. The sequence goes on from NC_056739.1 coordinate 813,080,287, forward strand.
GTCTGTTTCTATGAGGCCCTTTTGGAGGATGCTTGTGTCGGCTAGAGAGTGGATTATAGCGCCCAGTTTGCAGTCATCTATGAACTTGGTCAGCCACAGTCCTTCCGTGTTGGCCTGTACCGCCGAGAAATATATACCGAACAAGAGAGGTCCCAGGACTGAGCCTTGTGGGACACCACTTGTAACTGGTTTGGAGTCTGACATGGCTCCAGCAATTCTAACCATGTGGGTTCTGTCCTTGAGCCAGTTTGCAACCCATCTAGTGACATAGGGGTTTATATTTAAGCTGGTGAGCTTATCTATAATGCCAGAGTGGGGTATTGTATCAAAGGCTTTTGCGAGGTCCAGGTAGGCAGTGTGAACCACCTTCCCCTCGTCAATGGCCTTGGTGACTGTTTCAAAGAAATCAACCAGGTTTAAGAGGCAGGATCTACCCTTAAAGCCAAACTGGGTAGGATCCAGTGTCTGTAGGTCCCCAATATCTTTATTTATGAGGTCTATAATGATCCTTTCCATAGCTTTGCAGACCAAGCTATTCAGGCTTATGGGGCGATAGTTTCCAGGATCCGTTGAGACACCACCTTTGTGGAGAGGGACCACTGTTGCTGTACGCCACTCTTTGGGTACATATCCTGTAGTAAGGCTAAGATTGAACAGTAGTTTTATGTTTGGGTTTAGCTCTTCTTGGAGTTCATGTAGGACGCAGCCCGGGACACCATCTGGTCCCATTGATGCTGTGTTTTTTGCTTTGGAGAGGGCGACTCTTACCGGAGCATCTGAGATGTCAGGGGGGCAGCACTCTGTTGGGATAGATATTTGCGCTTTTGGTGGGGGGGGGGGGGGAAAGAGAAGTTTGCACTGAACCGGTCAGCTAGGATGTTGGCAATGTCTGTGGGCTCGGTGTATTTTTTGTCATTTTGGACTAATTCTGAGCATATCTGGGAATTCCCACCCAGGTTCCTAACATAACTAAAGAAAGCCTTGTGATCATCCTTAATGTCCTGTGCAATTTTTCTCTCGAAGCTGGCCTTAGACGATTTTATGAGTGCCCATAGTTTTTTGCTAATACTGATCAGAGATGCCTTCCCTTTTTGGGATTTTGCTCTATCATGTAGTAGCTTCCCCTCCTTCTATTGTATAGTTTGTTTATGGCTGGGGTCCACCAGACAGGACGTCTGCATTTGGAGGATTGGGTCTTGGTTTTATTTGGGATTGCATGATCCATGCATTCCTGAAGGTGTTCATAGAATGCGTTTATAAAGGATTCTGCGGTCTGGGCCGTATTTTTCACAGGCCCGGGGGCTTTGAAGGATTTCGCCTCTGTTTTGAGGCGTGTGAAATTTGCTTTAGAAAAGTTTTTCACTGTGGTTTTCTGGGCAGGGGGTGGGGTCGGGATGTGAATATCCAGTGAGATTAGTTTATGGTCTGATCTTACCAGTGAGGGATACACTTCTGGTCTGGAGCATAGTGTCCCCATGTTGGTGATGATCAGGTCCAGTACGTTTTCCCCTCTTGTGGGAGTGGTAACAAGTTGTTCCATAGCATTTGAGTTTATAAATTCTAGGAACCTTTGGGGTAGGGTGTTGGAGCTAGAGTAATGCTCCCAGTCTATGTTTGGGTAGTTGAAGTCGCCCAATATAATGGTGTTTGGAGAGACCTTCAGACCTAATCGGGAAAAGCCGAAAGACTCAACAAGGGAGTCACAGTCTGAAATCCAGTTATTTTCGTTTTGCAGACAAGGGAAGGAAAAACCAAGGAGACCAGTAACTCCTCATAAGTTCAGCTGAGGATGAAGTAGCCTGAAAGAATTGATATAATCTTAAATCAAAAAGGAGGTTCAGGAAAGAAAACTCTACAGTCTACACAAGCGTAAAGTCCTGCCCCAAACAAAGATAACTTGCACAACCACTAGAAAAAGTAAAACCTTTTACACAGAACATTCCCTGGTAGCAAGTGAACAGTCTGAAATTGAAAACAAGTTTCCTAACAAATACTACTCAGAACCTAATTCAGGCACAGCCCAGGAGCACTGTTTGGCTACATGAGTTGCTCAGAGTCATACAATAAGCAAACTGAGACTGGGAATCAAACCCTGGACTGCTGTAGGGTATAGAGATAATCAGCCTTAGATAAACCTCTGCACCTCAGTGTCAGACACCGGAGCCCACTAATTTTGGATGCCACCAGCTTCAAACAGCAGCAGCAGTAATGATTTTAGCACTAAACTCAAAGTTTTGCCATCACCAGCAATCCAAAGTGCGTACATTGCTTACAGTTAACCCAGCCAGCGATGTACTCATTGCAGTACTGGACGTCTGATGTTTCTACATAGAACTTGTGGAAATGAATGCCAAGAATAACTAGATAGTTGAAACTGCAAGACAAACTGTTCACTTTGTCAAAGAAAGGACTTTACTTGTCCTAAAAAAAATTCCAAACATGGAAAAAGAACGATTCATGACCAAAACCTCCAACATAAAAATAATGTAGCGCAGATGGCTCATGATTTAACTTTTCTCCTTTTGTTAAGGCTGAACAAGTTACTCTGTCTGGGTGAGGCAAGGATAATCATAACCTACTAGACTAGACACCTGCACTAGTAGTGTCAAAAGACCACAGAAATACAATTTTCCATACACGAAAGAAAAGCACTACAAAATCACATTCATTATTCTGTTGTCTGAAACTACAGCTGCCTTTTCAAGGAAGTAACTTTGCAACAGAACTTTAATTCCCACAAGGTGAAACTAGGGAAAAACAATGCACCAAGCAACAGGTGTTAAAATCAATAAGCATCACCAAAGGGAACCAATTACTAGAACAAGCACATCATCTGAGCTTTAGCTGTTGGCAAACATAAGCTATAATAGAGATCAACTTGAGACTAGAACGGTCATAACACAAGACTACGACACTTAAATGAGCAAAGAAACTACCAACAGCACTATGTACTGATCATATGACAGCTGGTGCAAATTCAAGTTACTACAATCACACATCACCAGTTTTGTTTGGAAGTGTACTTAAACCTAACTAGTTTTGTCAAAACAAAAAAATAAATAAGTTATGTATTTACTATAACGTTCCATCTGTGCTGTCCATTTTCATTTTCCTCAATGTATGGTTTGGATCCGATACTCTGATCCTACTCTGCTGTTATTCTAGCCATGGCCAACTCCTCGAGCTCCTTCCCTACCCATAATGCACCACCCCTAATATCCCTTTGATCTTGTTCGCAGCTTGACATGAAGACCATAAAAAATGGTCAATTAGAGTTCAACGCATGGAACATGTGGTGCCCCAAGAATTTCAATCCTCCAGAATTCACTTGTGATGGGGGACCGCTGCTCTACTCCTTTGATAAACCCATCCCTGGTCAGATCCAACCACAAGTTAATCACCATTGATATCCAAATCCCACCCCCACCCCAGAAAAACAAAATCACAGTGAAAAACTTCTCCAAAGCTAATTTTGAACTTCTAAGGACAGAAGTGGCAAGCTTCATGTCTTCCACAGAAATTGAGAATGGGAGTATGGCTGCTGAATCATACACCAAGGCACTGTATGAGCACTTACACAATTGCATAGGTAGGGCCATACCAAACAGAACCAAGACACTCTCCTCTATATATATATATATATATATATAAAAAAAAAAAAAAAGGAAGCCTATCTGGTAGACCCCTGCCATTAACAAAGTCTACAACAGAAGGAAAAAACTGTTCCAGAAAAGGGTAAAGTCTGGATGACTGGAAAAATTCCCTTGGAAAACTCAGAAAAAAAACTGTGATCCCTCATCAAATCCACCAAAGCTAGTTACGAAAGCAAAATTGCTACAGATACCAAGGACAACCACAAGGCATTCTTTAGTTATGTCAAGAATCTGCATAATACACAGATTTGCTCTGAACTACAGCACACGGCACCACTTATACTGAACTAACTGATATTGCCAATATCTTGGCAGAAAGGTTTAGTGTGAACTTTACTCCCCCCCTCACACCCCAAAGGGCCCATCCACATACCCGAGGAATACCAACCCCCTATTATCACGACTGCACAAGTAGAAACCGCACTGACCAAAGCTAAGAATACAGCTTCCATGGGACCAGATAATACACTGGGTTGTGTCCTACATGATCTACAAAAAGAATTGGCACCACACCAGAGTGCCCTGTTCAACTACGGCCTCAGTTCTGGCTTTGTCCCCACTGAATGGCACATTGCTACAATCATCCCACTCCACAAAGGGGGTGCGACTACTGACCCAGGGAACTACCGCCCCATCAGCTTGATGAGCCTGATCTGTGGGGCTATGGAACGTATTATTACAGATCTTACAAATAAGGATATAGGGAACCTTCAAACCCTGGACCCCATGCAGTTTGGGTTTGTGAAAGGCAGATAATGTCAGCTCAAATCTGATAGACTTCTTTGAAGCAGTCACCAGAGTGGTGGATGAAGGCAAGGCTGTCCACACAGCCTACCTCAATCTAAGTCTTTGACACCATCCCACACTCTGGAATCATTGACAGGCTCACTAATCTGGGCATTAACCCGTACATCACTAGATGGGTTGCCAAGTGGGTCATCGACAGAAACCACACGGTGAAAGTAGCGGACTCCAAATCTGGCTACCGGGCAGTTACAAGTGGTGTTCCACAGGGATTGGTTCTGGGTCCTCTCCTGTTTGGAATCTACTTCTCTGAAGTTCAAGCCAACACCACGGGACTCTGGTTAACCAAATTTGCGAATGACTACAAACTGGGAGCTATTACTGATTCTCAAGCTGGTGTGGACATCCTACAAAAAGGCCTAACAGAAGCCAATGACTGGTGCCAAAACCATGCTGCCCACAAACTACAATATCGAAGGGAACCCACTTAACTCTGAAGGTGTGTTAGAAGGGATCTAGGGACACAGGTAGGTAGCAATCGCTCTGACAAGGCGCCACTGTAGTTAGGAAGTCCTTCTATGTGGCACATCTCATCACAAAAGGGTTTTCATCCAGGAAAAAAAGAAGTCATTATCTCTCTACTCAGCCCTCATCAGACCCATTATAGAGTACAATGCCCCATTTGGCATTTACTTCACTAGATACCTCCAACTAGAAGGCCACAGAAGTTCCTCACAAACAGGATCTTAGGACTCAAACACGTACCTTATGCAGATCGACTTAAAAAAACTTAAACTTTACTCAGTCTCATATCACCTACTTAAAGGCGATCTCTGCTTGACATAGAGCCATGTCTGACTCAGTTTTGCTAGACATGCTTCATCTGAAAAAATCCCACTCCCTCCGTGCTACTCATTCCAAAGACCTCAACCTTATCACCACATTAAACAGAACCTGCTGGTGGGATAGGTTCCTAACACAAAGACTTCCAATACTCCAGAACAGACTCCCCATTCACGTCAAGCAGAGCACCTCAGTAGCCCTCTTCAAGAGAAATCTTGATGAGTGAATGAGAAATAGGAAATTCACCCCGGGATCACTTCAATCACATTGCTAGATAGGGGCACAGGGAACCAACGTCTGGTAAGCCAGATGACTGGCAACACAATTGGGCTAGGCTTGCATTGGCTCCAGGGCCGTTAGCCTAGTACTTGACTATGAACCTATGACAAATGAAAAGGGATGGACAAGAAAAAAATGAAAATACGGACAACATAGATGGAACGTGATAGTAAGTACATAACTTTTTTATCTGATGTTGTCAACTTTCATTCTTGCTCAATGTATGGGACAGAGTTCCCATAATATCAAAATTCCTGGGCGGATTTTAATGAAGGATATTCCAGAGTACGGTTGAGGCAAAAGGTCGAGAGAGACTGGCTCCAATTTGTAATCAATGATAAAGGTATTCAGATTTGACCAAGTAGTTGTCCCATAACTAGACTCCATGCACAGTCTAGACTGGAATACAGTGGAAGTTGTCATAGGTGTAGTTGAAAGAAGCTGTACTGGTTTGTTAGGGGGGAAACTCAATTCAGTGGAGACGGAATCTAATTAACCTCTTGGTTATAGTTATGTTTGTGGCCAATTTGGCCTTTCTGAGTTGCGTCTAGGAATCAAAGAATTGATCTGTCATCCTAAGTTGTTAGTTCTGTGCAGGTAGAAACGCCATTACCTATAAACATCTAGTAAGCACAGCATACACTCTCCTTTATTTGGAAAGTCTTAGAAAAAAATAATGGCAGGTCAAGGTGGGTCGGTTAATGCTGGGATTTTGACACTGCCCTCAGTAAGGAGAAAGCATCGGTATGTGAAGTGTCCCTGTCCATGTGAAAAACGAGATTGGGTCTTAGGCTGCAAGTAGAAATTAGATTGTCGATAACTGGCTAGAAATTAAAGGACAGACTGTATGGGAGCTGTGAAAGGTTCTACCTGATACTGCTCTAAATTCTCCATAAATTTCTGTAGAGATTCCTCATATAGAGTTGTTACGGGAAAGTAAAAGAATGGCACGGACAGGCGAAAAAGCAAGCACAGTTTGCCTGGCTATCAATATGATGAGAAAAAAAACACGGTCAGTTTTAGGCTACAAATGTGCAGATGAATCATGCCTGTTGGATGAGAGAAGTTCTGTAGACAGATCTAAAATCAAAGGGGAGTACAGGAAAAAAAATACTGTTGCAGTCATTACATTTGGGTAATCTGCTGGCAGGTTGCCCTCAGTCGGCCTTATTAACAAAGTCTTGGGTCCTGCGTCGGTTGCTGTCTTCTTCCATGACATCAGGTCGCCCGGGGTATTAACATGCAGCTGATGCCATTACATCACTTTTTCTGGCCCCAGATGTCAGGTGCCCCCCAAATGGGGAGCAAAATATTATATATATATGTATATATGTATATATTTATATACGAGCTGCGGTAGCGTTGTCGCCTCACAGTAAGACGTTGTCCTGTTCGATTCTCAGCTAAAGCGTCCTGTGTGTGGAGACATGCGTGAATGGGCGTACCTTCGCTGAAGGTTGCGCGTCAGGCCTGGCAAGTCGGTACGTAAAAATCTACTGCCAATTATTAGCGGACCGGAGTTCCGCTGTGGCGACCCCTAACAATCCCTAAAAAGCCGAAAGATACAACATATAGAAATATAATTTAAAACACAAAAAATATACCTCCAAACAAAAGCAAATACACCAAAAAGGCTTTTAAGCATAGTGAAAGAAAGGAGAGGTATAGTAAGAGAAAAAAGTACAGTTGTGTACACCTACCATAAATGTAGATGTTAGAGTGTCTTCACTGTTGCAGTCATAACTGTAGGGTGCTCCTGCCGGCAGGCAGCCCGAGGTCGGCCAGAATCCCGAAGTCTGGGTCCAGCATCGGCTGTACAAGCCAGTACCCTGACGTCAGTACGCTCTGGTACATAGCCCTCAGCCGACGCCATCTTCTCCAGCCTTTCTTGCCCTAGATGTCAGAAGTCCCCCAATAAATCAAAACAAAAATGAATCCACCAAGGAAACACAAATACACCACAAAGGAGAGAAAAAGAGGGGATAGGAGGGAGGAAAACACCGAATGCAACAGTGAAGACACTCGAACATCTACATTTATGGTAGGTGTACACAACTGTACTATGTTCATCGTGTTTCACTGTTGCAGTCATAACTGTAGGGTGGAATCCCAAAGCAGTGGAAAAAGGGGGGAGGTTTAGACAGAAGGGGCAGCAGACCCTGCAAAACAGCAGAGGCAAAGCCTGCCCTGGTCTTAGAATACAAAGGGAGATTGTAATGCTTGGAAAAAGTATGTACAGAACTCCAAGTGGCAGCTTCCAAAATATCCTTGGTAGGAACTCCCCTGAGAAAAGCTGTAGAAGTAGCAGCTGCTCTAGTAGAATAACTTCTCACAGTACCTGGAAACTGTTTCCCATGATGAGTGTAACAAAATCTTATTCCATAAGAAATCCATTTGGAAATAGTTTGTTTGGAAATAGCCTTACCAAGAGAACTGGAGCCAATTCAGAGCAATCAAGATGAGGAACTTGGGCTTGTCCTGTTTTATCTTTAGTAATACCCGAGGAAGAGGAGGGAAGGCATAACCCGAAAGGTTTTTCCAGCTGAAGGACAGGGCATCCACTTTCCAAACAATTGGTTAGATTTTCTGAACTCTTTAGTCTTGTCCAAATAAAATCGTAACTGTCTGTGCACGTCCAAGGAATGCAAAATCCTTTCCCCTTTATTCTGAGGATTAGGAAAGAAGGTAGGAAGGTGAATTGTTTGATTTAAAGCCACTTTCGAAATCACCTTAGGCATGAAAGTAGGATTGGTTCTCAAGGATACTCTGTCCTGGTGGAAAATAAGGAATGGTTCCACAGCCATGAGAGCTTGCAACTCTGAGACCCTTCTGGCAGAAGTCAAAGCTAACAAAAGAACTGTCTTCCAAGATAAAAACTTAATATCTGAAGAAGCAGCAGGCTCAAAAGGAGGCAAAGTAAGTTTTTCTAAAACATAATTAAGATCCCAAGCAGGAACAGGAGGGGTCCTGGGAGGCCTTAAATTCTTAGCCCCTCTCAAGAACTGTCTCAAAGGATGAGAAAAAACAGGGGGATCAGTATTGAAATGAGCAGAAATAGCAGAAGCATGAATCTTAATGGAAGAAAAAGACAGTCCATCAGACAAAAGATCCGAAAGGTAAAGCAAAATAGAAGAGAGATCAGGTACCAGAGGGTCCAAACCTCGGCCCTGCATCCAAATGCAAAATCTCTTCCATTTAGAGGCATAGGATTTCCTAGTGCTAGGCCGTCTAGCTTCCAAAAGAACATCCAAAACTTGTTTGGGAAGACTAGAAGAAATCAAATTCCTTTGAAGAGCCTAGCTGCCAGGCAAAGGGTCTTGAGATTGGAATGTAGCAACTGACCCTGATGCTGGGACAGAAGAGAAGGGTTCAGAGGGAGAATCCAAGGAGGCTCCAAGAACAGGTGCCTTAAAGATGGATACCAAAACTGTCGAGGCCAATTCGGAGCAATCAAGATGAGGAACTTGGGCTTGTCCTGTTTTATCTTTAGTAATACCCGAGGAAGTAGAGGAAGAGGAGGGAAGGCATAACCCGAAAGGTTTTTCCAGCTGAAGGACAGGGCATCCACTTTCCAAGCTGTTTTGTGGAATGACCTGGTGCAAAAGTGAGGCAGCTGATGATTGAGATGGGATGCAAACAGATCTATCTGGGGGCATCCCCAAACTGCAGTAATCCTGTTGAATAAGTTGGTGTCTAGCATCCATTTGTGAGGATCCACAATGTTCCTGCTAAGGCTGTCTGCTAAGAGATTCTGTTCTCCTGGTATGAATTGGGCCTGGAGATGTAGATTCAGATTTAGAGCTGTGTCCCATAAAGCCATAGCTAGTCTGCAAAGGGGGTACGAATGAGAGCCCCCCTGCTTGTTTATGTACCACATGACTGTGGTGTTGTCTGTGCAAATCAAGAGGCCCTGGATGCAAAAGGTGCTTGAAGGCTAGAAGAGCATTTTGAACTGCCAACATTTCCTTCAGATTGATGTGCCAGTAAAGATGATCCTTTGTCCAGGTTCCCTGCTGGCAATTGCCTAGAAAATGTGCTCCCCAAGCATAATCCGAGGCGTCCGTGGTTATGATTTGAGAAGGTTGAGGAAGACGGAAAGGCTTTCCTTCGTTTAAAGCACACACCCTGGACCACCAAAGGAACTCCTTTTGGAGGCAGGGGATCAGAGGAATCAGAGTGTCCAGATCGTGGTAATGCTGCGACCACACACTTTTCAGATACCATTGAAGCTTTCTCATATGAAGCCTTGCATTTGGAATCAACAAAATGCAGGAAGCCATGTAGCCCAGTGCCTGCAGGAATTTCCTTGCAGTGAGCTGAGGTAGAGTTGCCAAAGTCTTGAAAATTGAAGCCAGCTGTATTTGTTTTTCTGTAGTGAGGAAGGCCCTTTGTAAGGTTGTGTTTAAAAGGGCTCCCAGGAATACCATTTGTTGAGAAGGGATCAGATGTGACTTTTTTGTGTTCACTGAAAATCCCAACAGGAGGAGAAGACGTTGAACAAAATCCAGATGTTGGAGTAAAAGATCCTTGCTGTCTGCCTGAATAAGGCAGTCATCCAAATAAGGGTAAATCTGAATCCCCTGGAGTCTGCAATAAGCCACTACTGGTGCCAGGCACTTGGTAAAGACTCTGGGCGCAGTAGATAAACCAAAGGGCAGTACAGAGAATTGATAGTGTCTCGAACCTGCCTTGAACCTGAGGAATTTCCTGCGTTCCTGCCTGATGGGAATGTGTAAATAAGCTTCCTTTAGGTCCAATGTCACCATCCAGGCATCCTGAGAGAGCATTGGAATCAGCTGCTGCAGAGTAAGCATCTTGAATTTTGGAATTTCCAAAAAGGTGTTGAACACAGAAAGGTCCAGAATAGGTCTCCATGAGCTTTGTTTTCTCGGAACCAGGAACAGTCTCGAATAAAACCCTTTTCCCATCTCTGAGTGTGGAACAGGCTCTATGGCTCTCATGGTCAAAAGAGCATCCACTTGATTTAAGGCCTCTGACCATTGATGTTTTGGCAGATCTGGCCAACCGAAAGCTCTTGGCAAGGTATGAAAGTGGAAGTTGTAGCCTTTTAAAATCACGTCCAATACCCATTTGTCCTGGGTAATACGAGTCCAATTTCTGTAAAAAAGAGAAAGTTTTCCTGCGAGAGGGGCATCCAGGTAAAGAGGTCCTGTAGCCCAACCTAGAGAGTCATTGAGTTTGCTTTCTTTGAGATTGGGATCTGTCTTCTCCCCTTCTAGGTGAAGAAGCAGTCCATTGTCTCGATCTGTAGGAGGTCTGAGCTTGGCCATGACCTCTGGAGCGTCTATATCTTCCCCTTTGAGGCCTGTCAGACGTGGGAAAGGACCAATTTTTGGAGGGCCAATTCCTGGAAAATCTAGGAGGCTGAACTTGCAAGAAATCTTTCACAGTTTGCATAGATTTTGCCTTTTCTTCCATCTTTTTAATAACCTCCTCAGCCTTAGATCCAAAAAGAACATCATGCTGATCTGTCTTCTCCCCTTCTAGGTGAAGAAGCAGTCCATTGTCTCGATCTGTAGGAGGTCTGAGCTTGGCCACGACCTCTGGAGCATCTATATCTTCCCCTTTGAGGCCTGTCAGACGTGGGAAAGGACCAATTTTTGGAGGGCCAATTCCTGGAAAATCTAGGAGGCTGAACTTGCAAGAAATCTTTCACAGTTTGCATAGATTTTGCCTTTTCTTCCATCTCTTTAATAACCTCCTCAGCCTTAGATCCAAAAAGAACATCATGCTGAACAGGGGCATCTAACAATTTAGCCTTAACCTGTTCAGGTAAACTTTGTTCACGAAGCCAAGCATGTCTCCTGATAACAGTACCAGAGGCTGCGGCCCTGCAAGAAGCATCCAAAGCATCAAAACCACAATGCAAGCTATGTTTGTTCAGTTGCATGCAATACATCCTGTAGTTCCTTATCTTCTGCACATGCAGGAAGGGAAGCAAGCTTTTGCTTTAAAACAGACAAAAGAAATTGCTGATACTTAAACATATGAAATTGGCAATTTAAAGCCCTAACAGAAAGGGTAGCAGAAGTATATACCTTTTTGCCCCACCTGTCTAAGGCACGAGAATCCTTCTCAGAGGGAATAGGATTCTTAGAAGAAGCAACTTTAGCAGCCTTAGAACCCTGAGAAATAGTTTCAGGATCTGCAGAAGGATTCTTAAATAAGAACAAATGAGACTCAGGAACCCTATAAAACCTATCAGGCTTAGAGGGAGCAGGAGGCATGGAATCAGGATTCAAATTAGCCTCGGAAAAGGCATCATCCACAATGTTAAGAACAGGAGGGATATCTAAAGGCCTATGTTGAGGAAGAAGAAGAAATTCTCTAAGCCTCTTCTTGGAAGCAGAATAATCCTGACCTTCCCAATGAAAATGTTCCCTCATCTCATGTAAGGTTTCCCCAAAAGAAAAATCTTCAGGCGGAGAGGCAGAGGGCAAGGAGTCCTCAGCATCCGAATCCTCATAAGGAGGAAAAGAATATTCCTGATCAGAGGAAGAGACAGAAGATATAGAAGCCTGGTCAGAGGAATCCATAGGAACATCCTGTCGAGGCCTTTTCTCAGGGGGGGGGGGGTGAGAACCCCTAATCATAGAAAGCAAATCTTCAGCCATCCTTAACAATTGTTTCTGTGTCCTGGGAGTAGATTCAGAAGAAGCTTGAGCAGGAGCTTTAGACTTAACAGGAGTCTTTGACTTTGCCTTTGAAATAGTGATGTGAGTAGGCCTGAATACCCCCTCAGAAGCCGGTACCTGCACAGCGGTTCCGGACCCATCCGAGGGAGCGACGTCCGAAGGTCCTGCAGCAGATAAAATAGAAGGCCTTGATGGCTCCCCATGGGAGTCCGTATCGGCCATCAGTTCAGAAGTGGCGGACGACAGGAGCTGCAAAAGCACCTCACTGACAGCCGAACCGGACGCCGGCTCCAGCTGCAACGAGTCCTGTTTGGACCTCGGAGGCCTGTCCTTGTCTTTGCGCTTCTTTTGAATTCCGGTAGTGTCCGACGACATTCTGTAATTGAAGCGTCTGCCAAAATAATTCAAAGCCCAGTCGTACCTGCGTTTGATAGTACGAGAATTAAACCTGGCACAGAACAGACAACAAGAAACGTCGTGGTCAGGGCCTAAGCAAGGTAGACAGTAAGAGTGGAAATCTTTATGAGGTATTTGTTTCCCACACGTAATACAATTATTAACTTTTTCTGACATCGGAGGAACAAGAAAAAGATTCCCCAACGGGGTACTTAGCTTTGAGAAGAGAAGTAAGAACTTCGGACCGACAACACCAAAAAAAACGCTGTACGAAAATCACCAACCAACGACTTGCGAGCTGCTTTCCACCGCATGGCAAGAAAGACTGGAGAAGATGGCGTCGGCTGAGGGCTATGTACCAGAGCGTACTGACGTCAGGGTACTGGCTTGTACAGCCGACGCCGGACCCAGACTTTGGGATTCTGGCCGACCTCGGGCTGCCTGCCGGCAGGAGCACCCTACAGTTATGACTGCAACAGTGAAACACGATGAACATCAGGGGGCTGGAGGGTGGGTAACCAGGACTGCAACAGTGAATACACTCGAACATCTACATTTATGGCAAGTGTACACAACTGTACTATGTTCTTCATGTTTCACTGTTGCAGTCATCACATTTGGGTAGAATCCCAAAGCTATGGTTGGGTGGATGGATTTATACAGCATTAGGAGCAGCTATAAGGCCCTGCAGCACAGCAGTGGCAAAGCCAGCTCTGGATTTAGAGAGGAGGGGGAAATGTTGATGTTTGGTGAACGTATGAACTGAGCTCCAGGTAGCAGCTTCTAGAATGTCACTGGTAGGAACCCCTCTGAGAAAGGCTGCAGAAGTAGATGCAGCCCTGATGGAATGAGATCTGATCCCCTTGGGGATAGGGTTACCATGGTGCATATAGCAGAAACAAATGCAATGGCTTATCCATTTGGAAATAGTTTGCTTTAAAATAGCCTCTCTCTGCCCCTGCAGCAAATCCCATCAGCAGTTGTTCAGATTTTCTTAGAGATTTTGTCCTGTTTAAGTAGAATCTGAGTTGTCTGTGTACATCCCATGAATGCAGAATACGCTCACCCTTGTTCTGTGGATTGGGAAAGAAAGTTGTGCAGGAGTTGGTGCTCTCCTGGGAGGTCTTAAATGTTTGGCCCCTCTAAGATACTGCTTTAGCAGGAGGATGAGAGAATAGGGGAGGTTCTGTGTTGTAATGAGCTGAAGTTGCAGAGGCATGGATTTTTATGGAAGAAAAAGACAGGCCCTTGTGAAGCATCTCAGTTAAGTATTGCAGAATCTGAGGAATATTGGCCATTGCTGTGCTTATTCCTTGTGATTGGTTCCAGGCACAGAATCTTTTTCCATTTGTCAGCATAGGAATTTCTAGTACTAGGCCTTCTAGCCTCCAAGATGACATCCATCACAGGTTTGCTGAGAGAGGTCACGGGTGAAATTAGTTGATTAGCCACACTGCGAGATTCACAGTTTGGAGCGGAGTGTGCAGAATCTGGTAGTTCTGCTGAGACAGTAGGTAAGGTGTCTGAGGCACGTGCCACGGAGGAATGTGTGACATTGCGCAGGAGTGGGTACCAGTGTTGGCGAGGCCAGTCTGGAGCAATCAGAATCATTTTTGGTTTGTCCTGTCTTGACTTTTAGTAGGACTTTGGGGAGCAGCGGCAGAGGGGGAAAAGCATAGGTTTTTCCAGCTGAATGATACAGCATCCACTTTCCAAGATTTTTTTTGTGATGAATTCTTGTGCAGAATTTGTCCAACTGATGGTTCTGGGGTGAGGCAAAAAAAAAAAAAAAACTGTCTGGGCTCCCCCATTTGCGTGTCAACACGTTGAAAACTTGTGGTTCCAGTTTCCATTCGTGTGGGTCCATAAGATTTCTGCTTAGTTCGTCTGCCAGAGTATTTAGCTTTACTGGCAGGAATTGAGCTTGAAGATGTATTTGATAAGTCAAGGCAGTGTTCCACAATGCCATGGCTAGTCTGCAAAGGAGGTAGGAATGTGTACCCCCCTGCTTGATTATATACCACAAAACTGTGGTGTTGTCTATCAGTAGTTGTCCTGGATGAAGGTAGTACTTGAAGGCTGTCCAAGCATTCTGTACAGCTAACCTCTTTGATTGTTATGTAGGTGCATTTGATTTGGGCCCCATTTGCCCTGAATGCACTTTCCTGCCAGATGAGCCCCCCCAAGCATAGGTCTGTAGTTAGGGTTTGGGCGGCAGGGAGTAGAGTAAATGACAGTCCCTTGTTTTGGTGGTAGGCATCTGCCCACCATAGGAACTCTGATTCCTTGCCTGCAACTATTGTTTCCAGGCTGTGACAATGCTGACTCCATAAACTTTTTAAGTACCACTGAAGTTTCCTCATATGCAGTCTTGCATATGGAATTAGAAGAATGCAGGAGGCCATGAACCCCAAGGCTTGCAGAATTTGCCTTGCAGATAGCAGGGTTTTTGTGGCCACCTGTTTGAAGTAAGTCACCAATTGAATTTGTGGCGCAAGGCAAGTCATCTGGGCAGTTGTATTCAAGCTTGTACCCAGGAATGTAATTGTTTGAGATGGTACCAGTTGTGATTTACTTTCGTTTATGGTGTACCCTTGACAAGTGAGAACCCTTTTTACAAACGCCAGATGCTTTAGAAGAATGTCCTTGTTTTCTGCCTGAATTAGACAATCGTCCGGGTATGGATATATTTGAATATTTCTTTGTCTGCAAAATGGAATTACTTGAGACAGGCACTTTGTGAAGACCCTGGGCGCAGTAGATAAGCCAAAGGGCAGTGCAGAGAACTGGTAATGCAAGTAGCCTGCTTTGAAACTGAGATATCTTCTGCAAGATTCCCTGATTGGGATATGCAGGTAAGCCTCTTTTTAAAGTCTTGAGTTACCAACCAGGCATCTTTGCCTAGCATAGGTAGTAACTGTTGAAGAGTCAGCATCTTGACATTTGGAATGTCTAGAAATGTATTTAAAGTGGATAAATCCAGAATTGGACGCAATGATTTGTCTTTTCTGGGTACCAGGAAAATTCTTGAATAGAAACCTTGTCCCTTTTCCTCTTCTAGTACTGGTTGAATAGCCCCCATATTCATGAGGGACAGAACGTGTTTCTGGGCCTCTGCCCACTGATTTGGGGGCAGATCTGGCCATCCGTTTGGGATTGGCAACGTGTGAAAATGAAATTTGTATCCCTGGGATACTATATTTAAAACCAATTTGTCTTGGGTAATAAGCTGCCAGTTTCGTGAATGAAGTGCCAGTTTTCCCCCCAAAGGGGCGGCTAAAAGGTAAGTGCTTGGTGATTGTAGAGGAAAGTCATTGAGAGTATTACCATAGGGAGGTGCCTTGTTGTTTCCAGATTCGGAAGTGGAGGCACCCCATTGTTTTGTTCTAAAAGTTCTTTGTGACTGAAACCTGGAGCCTTTGGAATGTCTGGATTTGACTTGAGCGGCTCTCGAGGGAACTAAAGGACCAGTTCTTAGCAGGCCAGTGCCTACTAAATCTTGGAGGCTGCACTTGCAAGAAATCTTTCAGGCTGCATTTGTAAGAAATCTTTCACAGTTTGCATAGATTTAGCTTTATCTTCCCTTTTTAACACCTCTTCAGCCTTATTACCAAAGAGACAGTCCTGTTGTAAAGGAGCACCCAACAATTTTGCTTTATCTTTCTTATAAGAAAAGCACAGTCCGGGTCTGAACTGTCTGCAAACAGCTGAAGTTAACTTTGAGTATGTGTCTACCTGTTTGAGCCAATATTCATTTTCCCCTGGAGAGCACCCTGCTTTGGCTTGTAAGCAGCCCCCCCCCCCCCCCACACACACACACACACACCTTCCACTCTCTCTCTTATTCCCTTCTATTAGCAAATATTATCCATAACTGATCAATACTGTGTGTTTGTTAATTTAAACTGAGACCACAGTAGCCTACTGATAACGAGGTTATCCTGTTTTTCCACCTGGCAAATGGTTAAGAAATGACTTACAGTTTCAGAGCAGTCCTTGGTCAATTGTGATAGTTTCTTAAAACACAAACTTGTCTTTGCTTTGGCTCATTAGCAGCAGTACAAAGAACTGCCTGCTCACACCCTTGTTCTCCCCTCCCCCTTCCCTGTTTATTACCTTAAGACAATCACAAAGTTAATAAATATTACCTGTGGCAGACACCATTTTTACAACTACAACCACCCTTGTCACTATCATATGTTCATTTATCAGTTAACTCTGTTACCTGAATTTTTCCAGCCCCCTCATAAGAGCAACTAACAGGGTCTCTACCTGCTTCGCTCCCCACCCTGCCCCCTATTCCCTCCCGCCCCCAGTGGTCCCACCTTTATTACACTCACAAACCCCTCCCATCTTTCCAGTAGCCAACCACAGCAGTAACCCAACATTACCTCCCTCCATCTTCCCACTACTATCACACCTCAACTAACATGTACAAGCATACCTTACCTATGCTCACAGCATGCACTCTCCTTGCATATCTTACATCCTACCAAAGCTCCATCATTCCCCCACTCAACCACTACCACTGTACTACTACTCACACCACCACTCATGTCTCACCCTCACTCCCAGCTCCCCTCCCACCAACTAGAGAAACATCCCTATGCACCCCCCACATATTCTACCAACTATATTACTCAAGCATAAAGCATCCCTACAACTTTACACAGTAACCCTCCCACCATACCTATTACCCTAAGGGCACAATCATAAAGTTTCCCTTATAAACAAACATTCAAAAACTGAGAAAACTAATAACCTCATGCATATCTAAACTAGCCCTAAGTGGAGATATCCACCCCAACCCTGGCCCTACCATCTCCAACCCCAATCCACCCCAACCCTGGCCCTACCATCTCCAACCCCAATCCTCATAATCAGACTAGAAACCACAACTTCTCCCATATTACAGCCAATAGAAAGCCAAGTGACTTCCTTCTACTAAGCCTAAATATTAGGAGTACATCCAACAAAGTCCATGAACTTCATGCCACCATAGACTTATACTCCCCAGATATAGTCATCCTGACAGAAACCTGGCTAAAACCTCACATTACCAGTGAGCAAATACTCCCCACAGGTTATGGCATACTAAGAGTATACCGGCTAAACAAGAAAGGAGGCGGTGTAGCTATAATATTTAAACAGCATCTAAACATCCAGATCTTAAAATCATCAGCTCCACAAATAGGCAATGAAGAAATAATATATACCAACCTCAAAATAAACCAAAACAAAGCCATCAACATAATTGGATGCTACTTCCCACCTGACCAAAACATCCCTCCACTAGAAAACCTCCTCAGCTGATCTACCCACCATCTCCCCCAATAAACTATAATTTTAGGGGATTTCAATACAGACTGGCAATCCTGTTCTGGCAACCATCCAACCCATCATGTAAACCTTCATGGCTTCACCAAACTAGTCCAGTCCCAACCAGGATAAATAAAAACTCCAGCAAGCACACTACCCTGGACTGGATACTAGTCGATAAGAGCGCCCAGTCATATACAACAGGCTGCTTATCAGATAGCCACAGTGATCACTCCCCAACATTCCTACTCAAAAAATACCTATACCAAGCTAAACCTGTCATCTACCGTCAAATACGTAAAAAACTAAACTTTAACCCACTCACATTCATCTCATCCCTCAAAGAATGTAACTGGCATCCTCTAAAATACCTCAGCCTTAATGACGCAGTTGAATTTTTTAATACTACCTTCCTGAGCATCCTTAATTACCATGTTCCCATAAGACTTTCCAGAATCGAAGCACAACCCTCCCCATGTCTACAGAAAACCACTAAGTCAGAAATGAAAAAACAGGGATAAAGCCTGGGAGCACTGGCGCAAAACCAAAACCCCCTCAACTAGACAGAAATTCCTAGAACTACGCAATAGAGTCAAAAAGCTAATAAAACAGGACAAATTCCAATACTACCAGTCTGCCCTAGACTCCTCTCAACACAGCCCCAAACAATTCCGGTCCTCCATAAACTCCATCCTTCACCCAGGTAAAGTCAGTACCCCTCCTCCTAACATCCCTCACTCCTCAGAAAATATTGCTACCTCATTCAACACACACTTCACACAAACCATACTATCACTAGCTAAACAACACAACCCCCCTCCCCTCCAACCCACACCTTCAACTAGTAATCTCCCCACTGCCTTCTCTTTTTCCTCCTGTACCTACCTCCAACATAAAAATACTCTCAACCAAACTTAAGCCAACCAGATTAGCAGCAGACAACCTCCCAAGTGTGGAAAGTATCACATATAATTCCCCTCCACAAAGACGGACCCTCCACAGAACTAACCAATTACCACCCCATAGCTATTCTCTCTCCACTCTCCAAAATACTAGAGAGATACATACACTCTCAGGTCTCAGACTACCTCCTTACCAACAACCTCCTTTCCAATACTAAGCATGGTTTCCGACTAAATCATAGCACCACCACTGCCTTACTCTCCTTTACTAGCACTATCCTTCAGCATAAAAACAATGGCTCTCTCTCCTCTGCTACTTTCATAGACCTATCTAAAGCATTTGACATGGTCCCACACAAACAACTTATCTCTGTCCTCAATAACCTATCCTTCTCACAATCGGTCACCAACTGGTTTCAGAGTTACCTGTCTGATCGCCAATAGTCCGTTGTATGGCAGAATGACATATCTCCCCAACTACCTGTCTCCATAGGGGTTCCCCAAGGATCCATCCTTGGACCCCTACTCTTCTCTGTTTTCACCAATAATCTAGCCTCTGCCACCAAATATGGCACACTCATACAATAGGCAGATGACTCAACCATCATCTGCTCCGCCCAGTCCCAACCCAAACTGCAAAAAGTCACAGGAAGCCTTTTCCTCTTGAAACCTGGTTATCCGATGCCCAATTAATACTCAACCCAAACAAAACTAAACTACTCATCTTCCAACCCACCAAACATACTCAAAAAAAACTCACTTTAACATCACAGCAAAAGACAACACCACTATATACCCAACTGAACATACCAAATTGCTAGGAGTGGAAATAGACAAACTAAAATTTGACATTCACATATCCTTGACCATAAAAAAGTCCACAATAAACTAGGAGCGCTATACAGAAATAAGCAACTTCTCACCAAAGCAGCAAAGATTTCAATAGCAAATTCCCACCTTATCTCCACCCTACTTTATGCCTGTCCAATATATACCAACCTAAGACAATGTGATTTAAACAAGCTAGAGACCTGCTACAACAAAATCGCCAAATTCGCCACAGGGGCATCCTACCGTAGTCACCACTGTCTCTCACTTGCTGAACTGGGCGGGCTTGAACTCCCTCACCTCCTTCAGTGGTATCAACTCTCATTTGCCCACAAACTAGTAAATCATCCACTAAATGTCCCTTCCCTCCAGAATCTACTCCAACCCTATCGCACCACCAGACCACTAAGATCCAGCAACAAAAATCACTTGCAGATCACTAAAGCCAATAACTCTGCTGGTGAAGCACTATTCTCTTGCACCATAGCCAAATTATGGAACTTCCTTCCACCCACAATTACCGCCATACCATCATGCACCCACTTCAAAACTTTAATAAAAGCGCACCTAAAAACATGCTGGCTATGCCCTTGCAACTCCCACTCTAATATCACCCTCCCCATCCAACCACTACCTTTTTTCCACTCCACTCTAATATCACCCTCCCCATCCAACCACTACCTTTTTTCCACTCCACTAACTACCTTGATTATAGCAAGCTCAGATGCTCATAAGCCTGTACTTATTATACAGCAGGAACTTCTTCTTGTAACATTTGTTAATGTCCGTTATGTACTTCACAGATAAAGATTCTAGTTGTCTACTGATGTACTATGTTCTTCACCTGTAAATATGTTATAATTGCTATGTAAATTGTTAATCGCTATGTAATCCAATGTAACTACTGTCTATTTTAACTGTGGAGCTTTTCTCCCCAGGCCTCCGCTGAAAATGGACCTACGTCCAGTCGGACACTCCCAGTCAACAAATATAAATAAATAAACGTGGTCAGGCAGAGTTTGCTCTGAGCCAAGCATGCCTTCTTAGCACAGATCCAGTTACAGCAGCCCTGCAAGAGGCTTCCAAGGAATCAAAACCACATTGCAAATATGTTTTCCAACTTGTTCAGCTGAATGTAATAAATCCTGCAAAGCTTTATTTTCCATACAGTCAGAGATTATCATTTTCTGTTTTAGTAGTCCCATGATATGCTGTTGATATTTAAGCATAGGAAATTGACAGTTTAAAGCCCTGATTGCCAAGGTTGCAGACGTGTAAACCTTCTTACCCCATCTGTCCAGCGCCCTGGAATCTCTACTCGAAGAGGGAGGATTCTTAGCAGTAGAGGCCTTAACGCCCTTGGGACCCTGAGAAATGGTTTCAGGATCAGCAGTAGGGTTTTTGAAAAGGAATTTGTGGGAGTCAGGAACCCTGTAGTATCTGTCTGGCTTACTAGGAGCCGGAGGCAGAGAATCAGGAGTCATACTGGATTCTGAAAAAACATCATCAACAATGTCTAGAACAGGCGATATAGCCAAAAGCCTATGCTGAGGAAGAAGAAGAAAATCCAAGTCTCTTTTTAGATTCAAAGAAATCCTGACTTTCCCAGTGGAAATGTTCACATATGTAAAGTTTCTCCAAAAGAGAAATCCTCAGGGGGAGAAGCAGAAGGGATGGAATCTTCTGCATCAGAGTCCTCATAAGTAGGTATAGATAAATCCTGTTCAGTACAAGAATCAGAAGAAATAGAATCCTGATCTGAAGATTCATATGATCTGAAGATTCATAGTCAGTGCCTTGCCTAGGCCTCTTAGCAATAGGGCGTTGGCTACCCCTGGTCAAGGTAATTAAATCTTCAGCCATTTTGATCATTTGTTTTTAGGCATAGGGGCCTGCACACGTGGCCCAAGCGTCATTTTTTTAGACATAGAAGTTGATTTTGGCCTTAGTTTTGAAGATGTCGTTGGTTTAATATACAAATTTTTAGGCCTGAAAACACCCTCAGAAGCCGGTGCCTGCACAGCGGCTCCAGACCCATCTAAGATAGAGACATCCGCGGGTTCAATACTTAAAGCATCTCGCGGCATACTCCAAATGGGTCTCAGTAGAGGCCTGCGAATCAAAAGTAGCAGGTATGAGGGGCTGTGAAAGCACCTCACTGAGTACCGGCGAACTAGCGACTGGCTTAGGAGAAGCGTAGTCAGTTTTGGACCTCGACGGTCTGTCTTGGTCTTTTCTTTGCGTTTTTTTTTTTTTTTTTTTTTTTTTTTTTAGGTATTCCGGTAGTCTGATTGCTAACCAACGTCATTTCTGGATAGTTAAATTGTGAGCCAAAATATTTAGAAGCAAAAATATACCAACATTTAATAGTGCGTTGATTAAATCTAGCACAAAACCTACAGCAAGGTACGTTATGATCAGGGCCTAGGCAAGGAATACAGTACAAATGAAAATCCTTATGGAGGTACTTGCTTCCCACAAATAATGCAATTATTAACTTGTACTGACACTGGTAAAGAGCAAGAAAAAGTTTCCCTAGTGGGGTACTTGGCTTTTAGTTTAAGACTTCGGTTCTGAAACTCGAAAACGAAAATTTCACAGGTCGGCCGACCGGCACTTGCGAACTGCCGCTGCTTCGGGCACCGTGCGGCAAAAAAGACTGATGTAATGGCGTCGGCTGCATGTTTTATACCCCTGACGACCTGACATCATGGAAGAAGGGACAGCAACTGACGCAGGACCCAAGACTTTGTTAATCAGGCCGACAGAGCAACCTGCCAGCAGATTACCCAAATGTAATGACTGCAACAGTGAAACATGAACATCAGTGAGGTTGGCTTGTTCTTCAACGTGGCTGCTTTCTGAAGTAATCTTTACTAACATCAAGTGCCTATCACGTTTTATATTCTTCCACCTTGTTGTCGCACGTTTAGTTTACATAAACTGTTTCTT
The DNA here is from genome assembly GCF_019279795.1 of Protopterus annectens. Lineage (NCBI taxonomy): Eukaryota > Metazoa > Chordata > Ceratodontiformes > Protopteridae > Protopterus > Protopterus annectens. The sequence continues at coordinate 813,102,859 of NC_056739.1, forward strand.
CCATTTAAATATGCAATTTCATTTGTCTCAAGTATGTATTCCTGGGCACAGAATGATAAATTGTGCTTATAGGTGAATGAATAAACAAATAAATAAATCAACAGTGTCCGTCACTTTGTTGCGGAGACACAAGCAGAGAGGAAGATGGACCAGCTTAGGTTGACAGCTATCACACAGAAGTTCCTCGGAAAAAGGGCTACAATTACACATTGGTTGTAAGAAAAAAATCGGCCACACCTTCAGTATATGCAAGTTGGCCTCCTCGGGTGGGGGGCAAATGCCCTGGAATGTATTCCCGAGCAACTGTCCTCTCCACCCAATCTGGGAAGCATCCATGGTCACTGTAGACTTGGGCAAAGAAAGAAGAAAAGGGCTAGCACAGTTGACTGCATCCACCTGGAAAGATAACAATAACTTGCGTTAGGCAAAGGTCATCTTTAATCGACGTAGGCTGAGACAGTGTTTATCATTATGTTCGTAGCATCTATTCTTGGTAGGGAAATAGGAGTATTGCCATTGACTCCAGAACTTGCAGAATCAATCCTGCTGATATTTTGGTATTACCAATTACTTTCTGAGCTACTGTTTGCACTCTGTAAAGGGACAGAGATGCTAGAATAGCCACAGTGTTGAACAATTGTTTCTATAAAAACTCTAAATGTGTAGGTCAGGGAGAATTAAGACTTGTTATTGCTGGATATCCCAAATTGTGGACAAGCCTACTGCACTTGATCTCAAATCTGCACTAGTAAAAGCTTGGTCAGAGCAGTAACGAGTCTGTTGTCCCAAAATGGAAATGCGCAGGATCTTTGCAAAGTTAAGTGAAAGGCCAATACTGTGATACATTTGGTGAACACCCTGGGGGCTGTGGTTTGGCCAAAAGGCTGGACTCTTAACTGGCAACAACTGGTTTCCAGCCTAAAAAACTAACTACTTCCTGGACTGTCTATTCATTGTATGTGATCGTACTAATCCTGAAGGTCACTTGATCTCATTCAGATGTCCTTCTCTGAAAGGGGAAATTGGACTGAAACAAGGCTAATTCGGACTTAATGTGCTGAAAAGAACTGTTCAACACACAGACTTAAAATCGGATCGATTTTATTTAGGAGCTATAAGAATCTCGAGTCAGTTACGGATTCTACTGGTCATGAGGGAACTTTCAGATGACTAAGCTGCTTCTTGGGTAACAGGGATGGAAGGGGAATAAAAAAAAGAATGATACAATCTCAGCAAGAGACTATGCAAGGAAGCGTCCATTATGATTAGCCATGCTTCCTGGTGTACAGCTAAGATATTCCAGACTATCTGCAGAGGAGGGCACCAAGGCCTCCTTTCAGGGGTGCTGACAGGGTCTGACAGAAGTAGCATCTCTAGACCATCTGAATTGCAGGAGTCCTCTGCCTCAGGGCAAACTACCTTCAGATTGTGTCCTGTAAGGGACCCTGAGACTTCCTGGAAGACATACCTAGACCTCCTGATTGATCTGATCAATGTTTTTTTTTCCCCAGTAAAGGGATGGAAACAGGGGTGCCCACAGCAGATAAGGTCTTTACATCCTTACATGTGGGGCCAAACCAAACAGAACTGTCAGTTAGCACGGAGGAAAGATGACAAAAGACAACACCAAAATCATGAAGGCTCATCCAGGCAGGTCTCCTAATGGAAATGCCTGAACCCATAACTCTAGAGATGCCTTCTGCAGAATGCAAAATAAACCTCATGGATGAATAGGATAGTAGAGACTACTGATGAGCATCAGCAATATTGGTTCTAGAAAGTGAATTAGATAGTCCTTTAATCAAATCCGTTTCTGGCCTCTTAAAAGATACTTGAGGAATGAATTGCTGTGTAGGTGGTACAACTGGGCAAGATCCAAAAATAGGTCCCAAGTACCATGTCCGAGAATAGTGACATAACCGGGACAACCCTCCCCCCACACATTACTCAGAATCAGAGCTTTGAAGGAAGGAAGGTAAAAGGTCAGGATTGAACCAAAACATTCTTTGATCTGATCCAGGCCCACTCCAATCGGATGGCATCATCTAAAAAAGGTATATTGTAAGAGTGAATGAAAACATCTTTCTTTTATCAGATTCTGAACCTCTCGGGGGGGAACGGGACCACTGGCCGGGTAGGAAAAGGGACAAATCAGATTTAGCAGAAACTCTCAGAAATCCATGAAGGTGGAATTGTTAAGATCCCCATCTGAATTTGATCTGCAGAAAATTTCATATCATCTTATCCACACCCTGAAAAAAATTGTGTGGGAAGGGAAAATTGGAAGGAAAGGAACTAATCACCAGAGGAACAATGCCCGTCTCAAGAGTTTGGATGTGAAATCTTTCAAATTCTGTGGAATAAAATTTGTCAGTCAGATCCGAAGGCTTTAGGATCCACTGAAGAAGCAACAGCAAACTGATCGGATCAAAGGAGGACTTTGGGCCCAAAGAAGCACTAGGGCTTTGGATTCTTTAAGTCTTTCCATTTTATTTCTCTGGAGTTAAAATTAGTCTGTCGGAGCCAGTGGCTTAGGATGCAAAGGAGGTTCTAAAGGCTTTGAATTAAAGAGACTGGATCTGAAATATTTCAAATTCTCTAGAATAAGACTTGTGCCTGTTGGATCCAAGACTTAGGATCCGATGTAGAAGTAACAACCAAAATGTGTCGGATCCAAGGAGAAATAAGAATCCAAAGAGGACCTTAGGAACTCTGGATTCAAAAAACTTCCTAGTTCCTCTGCAGTCAAACTGCTGTCCGTCAGATCCAAAAGCTTAGGATCCAAAGGAGGATGAAAATGCTTTGGATCCAGACAGCTTGGATGCAAAATCATCCCGTGTCTCCGTAGTAAGACTTATGTCTGTTAGATCCGAAGGCTTAGGATCTAATGCAGAAATAACAGCAGACCTTTTGATTCCAAGGAGAACTTAGGATCTGATAAGAGCCCTACGGAATTTTGGATTCGTAGTTATTGTCTGAAGATAAAAAATTGTCTGTTGGATCCAGAAAAAAACGTAGTATCTGAACTTGCGGGTCCAAGGATCCAAAAAAAAAAAAATGTATAATCTGACCTTGCGGGTCAGAGGAGCAATAAAGATCTGGAGATCTTAAAGATGTCAGATCTGAGGTGGCTGGATGCGAACTCCTGCAGTTCTTTTGTTTGAGTTCTCAAGAACAGTCTAGCTGGACATAGCTTCGGATGCTGTTTTTGTTTAGTCTTTTCGATTCTGAAGAAGCAGGGGCTAGAGAAGCTGAGAAACTAGACCCTTTGACAGGTCTTTAACATTTTGTATAGGCAGCTGAGCCCCAGCAATGGCTTTGGAGGGGGGGGGGGAACAATAGTAAAGCCTTTAAGATCAGCTTAGTCTTTCCTGTCCACAAAAACTCACTATGGTTATCCAAGTGCAACTAACTCTGGGCAAAACTGCAATTCAAATTGTAGCGTGCGACAGATCCCCCACCATGCCCCGCGATTCCCACTCTTCTTTTCTTGATATACTGGAAAATATTAGGGTTCAACCAAACACCCTAATAATGGGCGATTTCAACTACCCCACCATTAACTGGGAAAACAACTCCTGTACAAACACCTTCGCTCAACGCTTTCTGGAATTCATAAATTCCAATGCCCTGGATCAACTTATCCACACCCCCACCAGGGGCAACAATATCCTAGACCTAGTCATTACCAACATGAGTGACCAGTGTTCCACACCTGAAGTCAACTCCTCATTCAGTCAAATCCGACCATAAGCTAATCACCCTAGATATCCACATCCTGCCTCCACCCCCCATTACGGAAACCTCGGTAAAAAATTTCTCCAAAGCCAACTTCATGCTTCTTAAGACAGAAGTGGCGAAATTCATGACACCCGTGCAGATGAACAATACAGTTACGACTGCTGAATCCTACACAAATGCACTCTATAAGCACCTACAAGAGTGCATGGATCGTGCTATCCCAAACAGAACCAAGATGCTATCCTCCAAAAAAAGGAAGCCAATCTGGTGGTCCCCTCCCATAAACAACTCTACAACAGAAGGAAGAAACTGTTGCAAGAGAGTAAAATCCCATGAGTGGAGGCGCTCCCTAGTCAGCCTCAGTAAGAAGCGAAGATCCCTTACAGGATCCTCCAAAGCTAGCTATGAAAACAAAATCACCATTGATTCTAGGGACAACCACAAAGCATTCTATAGTTATGTCAAGAATTTCAATGGCAACACCCAGATCTGCTCAGCGTTACAGCACAATGGCATGAAAATTACAGAACCAACTGATATTGCCAACATCCTGGCAGATAGGTTCAGTGCTAATTTTACCCCCTCTCCCCCCCTAAAGGGCCCATATCTATACAAGAAGAATGCAGAGTCCCTGTAATCACAACTACGCAGGTAAAAGCTGCACTCTCTAAAGCCAAAAATACAGCATCCATGGGACTGGACAACATCCCAGGCTGTGTTTTACACAAACTTCAGAACGAACTGACTCCCCACTTAAGCACCATGTTCAATCATGGCCTCACGACAGGCTTTGTGCCTACGGAATGGGGCACAGCAACAGTTATCCCACTCCACAAAGGGGGAGCCACCACTGATCCCAGGAACTATCACCCTATTGGCATGACGAACCTGGTCTATAAGGCCATGGAACTCATAACCAAAGCCATTGGTAACCTCCAAACTCTGGATCCCCACCCAGTTCGGGTTTGTGACAGCCAGATCATGCCTCCTGAACCTGATCGACGACTTTGAGGCAGTCACCAAAGCCGTAGACGAGGGTAAGGTGGTACACACAGCCCATCTTAACCTCGCCAAGGCTTTCGACACCATCCCCCACTCTGGAATTAAAGCTAAACTCTAAACTAGGTATGAATCCCTACATCACAAGATGGGTTGCCAACTGGCTCTCTGACAGAACCCACACTAAGAGTTGCGGACTTCAAATCTGACTTCAAACCAGTGACAAGTGGAGTACCACAGGGTTCAGTCCTGGGACCTCTCCAGTTTGGCATCTACTTCTCTCAAGTACAGGCCAACACAGAACAACTTTGGCCAACGAAGTTCGCACAGAACTACAAACTAGGAGCCACAGTCAAGTCCCCAAATGATGTGGACATCCTACAGAAGGGCCTCACTGAGACAGACGCCTGGTGTCAAAGCTATGGCCTCAAGCTCAATGCCAAAAAAAGTACAGTTGTGTACACTTACTATAACTGTAGATGTTAGAGTGTATTCATGGTTGCAGTCATTACATTTGGGTTATCTGCTTGCAAGTAGCCCTCAGTCTGCCATGACGTCAGGTCATCAGGGGTATAAAACAAGCAACCAACGCCATTACATCAGTTGATTAAGAGCCACACTGGATACTACCTTGGGCATGAAGGATGGATTGGTTCTGAGGGACACCCTGTCCGCATGAAAGATGATGAAAGGCTACACTGCCATAAGGGCCTGTAATTCAGATACCCTTCTAGCTGAAGTGATTGCTAAAAGGAAAGCTGTTTCCCAAGAAAGAAATTTTAAGTCTGCAGTAGCAGCTGGCTCGAAAGGAGGTAGAGTGAGTTTCTCCAAGACAAAGTTAAGGTCCCAGGCTAGGGTTGGAACTCTCCTGGGTGGTCTCAAAATTTTAGCCCCTCTGAGGAATTGCTTGAGCAGTGGATGAGAGAAGAGGGGAGGTTCTGTGTTATAATGAGCTGAAATGGCTGAGGCGTGGATTTTAATGGTGAAAAAAGACAGGCCCTTGTGAAGCATCTCTGTTAAGTATTGTAAAATCTCAGGTAAATTGGGTGCTGCTGTGCTCATCCCTGGAGACTGGTTCCAGGCACAGAATCTTTTCCATTATTCAGCATAAGATTTTCTAGTACTAGGCCTCCTTGCCTCAAATGATATCCATCACCGGTTTGCTGAGGGATGGTAAAGGAGAGATCAAGTAATTAGCCCGGCTGCAAGGTTCATTGTTAGAAGCTGAGGGTGCAGAATCTGGTTCTCCTGTTGAGACAGCAGGGAAGGAGTCTGAGGCAGGTGCCATGGAGATAACCGTGACACACTGTGCAAGAGGGGGTACCAGTGATGGCGCGGCCAGTCTGGAGCAATCAAAATCATCCTTTGTTTGTCCCGTTTTATTTTTAGTAGTACTTTGGAGAGCAGAGGCAGAGGGGGGAAGGCATAGACTGATAGGTTTTTCCAGCTGAAGGACAGAGCATCCACTTTTCAGGCTGGTTTGTGGGGAGTCCTTGTGCAAAATTTGTCCAACCGGTAGTTCTGGGGGGAGGCAAACAGGTCTATATCTGGGCTCCCCTATTTGCTTGTCAACATGTTGAAAATTCTTGGTTCCAGTTTCCACTCGTGTGGGTCCATGAGGTTTCTGCTTAGTCTGTCTAAGGAGTAGAATTTTTTAGCAGTAGAAGCCTTAATGCCCTTGGGCCCCTGTGAAATAGTCTCTGGATCTGCAATAGGATTTTTAAAAAGGAACTTGTGGGACTCAGGGACCCTGTAGTATCTGTCAGGTTTTCTGGGAGCAGGAGGCAGGGAATCAGGGACCAAACTAGATTCCGAAAAAGCATCATCAACAATGTCTAGTACAGGAGGAATAGCTAAAGGCCTATGCTGAGGTAGGAGAAGGAAATCCCTAAGCCTCTTCTTTGAATCAGAAATATCCTGGCTTTCCTAGTGGAAATGCTCCAGTATGCAAGGTTTCCCCAAAAGAAAAATCCTCAGGAGGGGGAATCAGAGGGAATGGAGTCCTCTGCATCAGAATCCTCATAAGTAGATAAGGGCAAATCCAGATCAGAATTATCAGTAAAAACAGAATCCTGATGAGAAGATCCAAAATCAACTTCTGTCCTAGGCCTCTTAGAAGGCGGGGGGGGGGGGGGGTTGGCTACCCCTGATTAGAGAGTTATTAGATCTTCAGCCATTCTTATAATTTGTTTTTTAGGCATAGAGACCTGGGCATCGTTTTTTTAGGCATGGATCGAGATTAAGGCTTAAGTAGAGAAGGAGGCGTCTGTTTAATATGCAAGTCCGTAGGCACGAATACACCCTCAGAAGCCGGTGCCTGCACAGTGGCTCCAGACCCATCCAAGGTAGACACATCTGCGGGTACCATAGCTGAAGCATCTCGCGGCATACCGGACTCCGAATGGGTCTCGGTAGAGGCCTGCGAATCAGAAGTAGCAGGTATCAGGGGCTGTGAAAGCGCCTCACTGAGTACCGGCGAACTGGCTTAGGAAAAGCGTCGTCGGCAGTTCTGGACCTCGACGGCCTGCCTGTCTTTATCTTTACGTTTTTTTGGAATCCTGGTAGTCGGATGGCTAACGGGCAACATTTCTGGATAATTAAACCGAGAACCAAAAAATTTAGAGGCAAAAATATACCGACGACGGATAGTGTGCTGATTAAATAAAGCACAAAACTGACAGCAAGGTACGTCGTGGTCAGGACCTAGGCAAGGAATACAGTATCAATGAAAATCTTTACGATGTATTTGCTTTCCACAAGTAATGCAATTATTAACTTTTACTGACATCAGTAAGGAGCAAGAAAGTTTCCCCAATGGGGTAACTTGGCTTTAGTTGAAGACTTCGGTTCTGAAACTTGAAAACAATAATTTCAGGAGCCGGCCGACCAGCACTTGCTAACTGCTTCTGCTTCGGGCACCGCACGGCAAGAAAGACTGATGTAATGGTTTTATACCCCTGATGTCATGGAAGAAGGGACAGCAACCGATGCAGGACCCAAGACTTTGTTAAATCAGGCCAACTGAGGGCTACCTGCAAGCTGATAACCCAATAGCGACTGCAACAGTGAAACACAAAGAACATGTCACATCCCCTTTGGTAAAAACTCTGTACCCATGAACTACCACATAGGCAGCAGTCTACTTAATGCCGAATGTGTGATAAGAGACCTTGGGACCCAGGTAGACAGCAGTCTCCCCTTTGACAATCTCATCACCACAGTAGTCAGGAAATCCTTCTACATGGCACACCTCATCACAAAAGGGATCTCATCCAGGAAAAAAAAAAAAAAGTTATTGTTCCCCTCTACTCGACACTCATTAGACCCATTATAGAGTAAAACACCCCTTTTGGAATGTACCTCAAGACATCTGCAGCAGCTGGAAAAGCCACAGAAGTACCTCACAAAGAGTATTACTGGCCTCAAACAGATGCCCTACACTGACCGTCTAAGAAAAACTCCAACTTTACGCCGTAGCATATCTCCTACTCAGAGGTGATCTCTGCCTAACATACAAAGCTATGTCAAACCCAGAGCTGTTGGACATGCTACACCTAAAGAAATCCCAATCCCTCTGAGCTACATGCTCTAGGGGCCTAAACCTTGTCACCACAATAAACAGGACATGTTGGGAGGGATAGATTCCTGTCCCAGAGACTTCCCATACTCTTGAACAAGCTACCAATCTATGTCAAGCAAAGTTCCTCATTAGCACTCTTCAAGAAAAATCTTGATGAGTGGATGGGAAATCGGAAATACACTTCTGTGGCTCTGCTCGACAGGGGCACAGGAAAATAACTTTCTTGGGTGGTGTAAGCCAGAGAGCCTTGTTGGCTAGGCTTACTTAGGCCCTTGGGCCGATAGCCTAGTACCTACCTATGAACCTATAAAAAACTGCAGTCCTAAACAATATAAACCAATGGAATTTAAACTACTACAACAAATCTTGTATATAAAAGAAATGCTGATAGGAATACAATACTGACCCCAAAACAGAAAAATAAAGGTGCAAAATAAACTGTCACAATAATGGCGAAAAATGGCTAGTAAAAGACAGAGACAAAGGTAAGGAGATTTTTCCTAGAAGTAAAGAAGAAAGCCAATAAACTTGACTTTGGGTCAAAATTGAAGAAATAGTAATTTTGTTACAGTTAGAAAGAAAAAAATAAGAAAGAACTTAGCTTTCACAGAAAACCCAAGAGCTGAAGGTGACCATGCCTGAACTCTAAAGTGGCAAACGAAATCTGAGGGATGTCAGGTGATGCATTATGGGTAGGGAAGGAGCTTGAGTGTTTGTGGGTGGCCACAAGCTAGAATAATGGCAGAGTTGGATCAGACCATCGGACCCGAACCCATACGTTGAGGAAAAATGAACTCTGATGTCAGACCATATTTTCTTGCAAAATTTATATTCTATATCACCACCATACTTTCAGGAATTTTTTGCAGTGCAAACACCAATTGATCAGCAATTACTACTCTTTAATTTTCCTACCTTTCATATTTATAAATGAGACTCTAGCCTTTTTTCACCTATAACCTAGTAATGTAGCAGAAAAGACACAGTACCACTGTAAAAATACACTACAATAGAACTAAATGAAACCTGTGCACTGCCATAACAATACAGCTGTAAGAACAGATTCTTCCTCCATAGAGAGCAGTGTCAGACCTAAACAGCAAGTTAAAATCTACACTGCCAAATACGCACACATATCCCATACTGATCTGCAGCAACCAACATCCCCAAATCATCAGTAAAATATGCAACCAGACCAGAAGCTTACAATAAAAAGGAGATGATGAAAACTGGAGATAATTATGTCAGAGATCGGGGATGCCAAGTAAGAACAAAAGTTCAAACCTGTTTGCACTCCACAGCAGTAGGCCAGAGTCCCAAGAAAATCCACTGGGCAGTACTCCCCATAGGAACAAAATCTTATTAATAGTAGCCTCAAAACCTGGAGCTGGTACACAAATCCACATCAAAAGATGTTTACAGTGGACAAAGCTGCTGTATGCAAATATCCAGTGCTGCATTTCAGGGGGGAAGTTAACTGCCCTAGCAAAAAAAAAAAAAAAAAAAAATTAACCACCTGAGGCATAAAAGGATTACTAGTCAAGTATACCCTGTCCTTACGAAATTTCAAAAAACAGGAGGAAAAGCCATAAGGGCTTGAAGTTCAGACATCCATCTGGCAAAAGTAACACCTAATAAGAGAGACAGTATTCTAATAATGTTGTAAGGAAACTGAAGCAGCAGGCTAAAAAGGGAGCCTGCGTCAACTTCTCCAAAACAAAATTAAGTTCCCAGGGAGAAGGAACTGGCTTCCTGGGAGGTCTAATGTGGAGGACCTCTAAGAAATTGTTTAGCCTCAAATCAAGAAGCTAAGAGAAGATAAAGGCAGACAAGCAGAGAAAGCGGATAAGTGGGCCTTAATAGAAGAACAGGCCAAATCAGCATCAAGCAACTCGCAAGAGAGAACCAAAGGAACACCCACAGTGTGGATCCAGGTTACAAGAAAAAATACCAAATAGAAACCTCTTCCATTTGGATAAGTAGGATTTCGTGGCAGTAGGTTTCCTGACCACATGCAGGACCTTCAGCACATCTTTCAAAATAAAATAAAAAAAAAAAAAAAAGGTGTCTACAGGGAATCAAAATCAAAATACTATCACCCACCGTATCAGGTGAAGAGTGGACAGGTGGGGATGGATGAGAGATCACTCGTCTTGTGTGACTAGATCCACCCTGGGAGGCAACTTGCGATTGCCCTTGGCTAAATGCATAAGAGGGAGCCATTGCTGTCTTGCTAAAAAGGGAGTCAACCAACAAGACTTTGGGAGCGCCCTGTTGAATTTTGAACAGGACTTTCAGAATGAGAGGATGGGGAGGGAATGCATAAAGAAACAACCCCCTTCAAGAAAGAGAGGGCATCCGTCTACCACACCAAAGGACCTGGGACTCTGGCACAAAATAGAGGAAGCAAAAGATCTGCAAAGTACCCCACTAATGGACAATGGCTAGAAACACAGCCCTGTGAAACATCCATTCCTGGGATTTAAGTTAAGGACCTGCTCAGAATGTCTGCCACTATGTTCTGACATGAAGGGATGTAAACTGCCTGAAGAGTCACCTGATAACTGACAGCAAGATTTCATACCAGGACTGCCAAACAACAAAGAAGGTAAGATTTTGTTTCTCCACGTTTTGTTTATATACCACATCACTGCGGTACTGTATGTGAATACCTTGAGAGGCCCTGGAGAGAAAAGAGGATGAAAAGCCTGAAGAGCCAGCATAAGAGCTACCCTCTGATACAGACGTGCGCCTTTTGCTGAAGAGATCACCACACCTCTTGTACCTTTAGGGAGCCAAAAGCTGCTCCCCATCCCACATCTGAAGCATCTGTGAACAGGGAAGAGGGGGATGAAAAGGGAGTCCTGGATTTAGAGACAACTGCTGAATCCACCAGAAGTTCTGACTTGAGACAAGGAAGAACAGGAAAGTACAGTTTTGTACCTACCATAAATGTAGATGTTAGAGTGTTCACCCTGCTGCAGTCATCACACTTGGGTTATCCTGTCGCCAGGCGGTCCCGCAGTCGGCCGGAATTCCAAAGTCTTGGTCCGGCGTCGGTTGCTGTCGCCTCTTCCCTGACATCAGTGCGCCAGGGGTATATATAATGCAACCGATGCAATTTTCTTCAGTTTTTCTTGCCCCAGATGTCAGGTGCCCCCAAAAAGGTGGTCATAAATTAGTACCAAAAGTAATAACCACAGCACAAACACAAAATCCTTCAGCTATAAGCACATACATCAGTAAGGCATAGAAGAGATTTAGCCAGTAGATCAGAGGGGATGGAGGGGGGGTAACCTGGACTGCAGCAGGGTGAACACTCGAACATCTACATTTATGGTAGGTACAAAACTATTATGTTCATCGTGTTACCCTGCTGCAGTCATCACACTTGGGTTGAATCCCATAGCTAAGGTTGAATCCCAAAGCTAAGGTAGGGGGGAGGTATCAGAGGGTTAGTGGAGGCTATAAGGCCCTGCAGAACTGCAGTGGCGAGGCCCGCCCTGGACTTTGAGTAAAGGGGTAAGTGATAGTGTTTGGTAAAGGTGTGTACTGAACTCCAAGTTGCAGCTTCTAAACTTTCCTTGGTTGGAACCCCCCTGAGAAAGGCTGTAGAGGTAGCTGTTGCCCTGGTAGAGTGGGATCTAAATGGTAGCAGGAACTGGTTTCCCATGATGGGTATAGCAGAAACGTATGCAATGACCTATTCATTTAGAAATTGTTTGCTTTGATATAGCCTTCCCTTGAGAAGCTGTAGCATACGATACAAAGAGCTGGTCAGATTTTCTGAAAGCCTTAGTTTTGTCCAAATAGTAACAAAGCTGCCTGTGAATGTCCAAGGAATGCAGGAGTCTCTCACCTTTGTTCTGTGGATTGGGGAAGAAGGTGGGGAAGTGGATGGTTTGATTTAAAGCTACACTGGAAACCACCTTAGGCATAAAGGAAGGATTAGTTCGCAGAGAAACTATGTCTTGATGAAAAGTTCCACTGCCATTAGTGCCTGTAGCTCTGAGACTCTTCTAGCTGAAGTTATTGCTAGGAGCAGGGCAGTCTTCCATGATACGAACTGTAGATCTGCAGAGAAAGCTGGTTCAAAGGGAGGTAGCGTTGGTGAAGGAGCTCTCCTGGGTGGTTTAATGTTTTTTGCCCCTCTGAGTAACTGCCTTAGAAGAGGATGTGAAAATAAAGGTGGATCCGTTTTGTAGTGAGCTGAAATAGCTGAAGCATGGATTTTAATTGAGGAAAAGGAAAGTCCTTTGTGCAACATCTCAGCTAAATACTGTAGAATGTGGGGCATGTGAGGCTGAAATGTGTCTTGGCCTTTAGCTTGGTTCCAGGCACAAAACCTTTTCCATTTGTCCGAATAAGCGTTCCTGGTGCTTGGCCTCCTGGCTTCCAGAATAACATCCAGAACTGCTTGGGAAAGAGGTGCTGGTTGGATGTTTAGATGATTTGCCATGCAGCCAGATTTAAAGTTTTGAGCTGGCTGTGAAGAATCTGATTGTTTTGTTGTGTGAGCAAATGGGGGATTTGAGGCAATATCCATGGTGGGCTGTGGGCCATATTTTTCAATAGCGGATACCAGTGCTGGTGTGGCCAGTCTGGGGCTATAAGAATCAGTCGTGGTCTCTCCTTTTTGACTTTCTAAAGAACCTTTGTGAGGAGAGGCAATGGAGGGAAGGCATATACTGTCAGGTTTTTCCAACTTAAAGAAAGAGCGCCCACTTTCCAAGCTTGATGGTGAAATGTCCTTGTACAAAATTTTGTCACTTGATAGTTTTGAGGACTGGCAAACAGGTCTATGTCTGGAAGGCCCCATTTTTGAGTTATCATTGCAAGTATTTGTGGATCTAGTTTCCACTCGTGGGGATCCTTGATGTTTCTACTGAGGTCATCTGCCAATGTGTTCTTCTGTCCTGGCAGGAATTGAGCTTGTAACTGGACGTGGTAGGCCAGAGCTGTGTTCCATAAGGTCATTGCTTGCCTGCATAGAGGGTAAGAATGTGTACCCCTTGTTTATGTACCACATTACTGTGGTGTTTTCCGTCTTTATTGCAAGTTGTCCTGGATGTAATAGATCCTTGAAGGCTGTCAGAGCTTTCTGTACAGCTAGCACCTCTTTTTGATTTATGTGCAGATTTCTTTCATCTGCAGTCCATAGGCCTTGAATGCATTGTCCTGCCATGTGTGCCCCCCAGGCGTAGTCTGAAGCATCTGTTGTGATAGTTTGCCTGGCTGGGGGGTAAGGTGAAAGGCTGACCCTTGAGGTGACATGCCTGTGACCACCATAGAAATTCCTGTTGTAGGCAGGGAATGAGAGATATTGTGTCCAAGCTGTAGCTGTGTTGAGACCATACACTTTTTAGGTACCACCGGAATTTCCTCATATGCAGCTTTGCAAATGGTATTAGTATGCAATATGTCATGAAGCCCAAAGCCTGCAGAATTTTTCTTGCAGTTAATTGGGTCTTTGTTGCCACTGTCTTGAAATATTGAGTCAGATGTAGTTGCTGGTCTGGTGTAGGATAAGCTTTATGGGCCGTTGTATTCAAGCTGGCACACAGGAATGTCATTTTTTGTGAGGGTATTAGTTTTGACTTCTTTTCGTTTACTGTGTACCCCAGGCAGTTTAGTAGATGCTTTACAAAGGCCAGATGATGTAAGAGAATGTCTTTGCTTTCTGCTTGGATGAGGCAGTCATCCAGGTATGGATATATTTGGATTCCTCTGTCTGCAGTATGCAATTACTGGTGCCAGGCATTTTGTGAAAACTCTGGGTGCAGTACATAAGCCAAAAGGGCAGTGCAGAGAATTGGTAACGGGTGGAACCTGCAATGAAACGGAGGTATCTTCTGAAACTTTGTCCGATAGGGACATGCAGGTATGCCTCCTTGAGGTCCAACGTTACTAGCCATGCTTCCTTGCCCAACATGGGAAGTAGCTGCTGTAGAGTTAGCATCATGAATTTGGGTACTTGTGTTTAGAATTGAAAGGTCCAGAATTGGTCTCCAGGCATTCTCCTTTCTGGGCACTAGAAAAAGTCTTGAATAAAATCCTTGGCCTTACTCTCGAGTAGGTACCAGTTGAATGGCTCTCATGTCCATGAGAGCTGTAATTTGTTTTTGTGCCTCTGCCCATTGATTTTGTGGCAGGTTTGGCATTCTTCTTTTCATTGGCAAGGTGTGAAAGTGGAATATGTATCCTCGTAAAATTATGTCTAGGACCCATTTGGCCTTTGTGACAATGTGCCAGTTTTCCCCCCAAGGGGGCTGCCAAGAGAGTATTGCTTGGCCAGATGAGGTGCAAGTCATTGAGTTTGCCTTCTGGTGGTTTGAGACCTGTCTTCTCCTCCCTTCTGTGTTGTAGAGTCCCACTGGCGAGGTTTATACTGGGCTTGTGGCTGTCCTCTGCCCCTTGGGCGTCTCTATTTACCCCTCTGTGGTCTGTCAGTGGCTGGAAAGGACCAGATTTTTGTTGGCCAGTTTATGCTGAAGCGAGGGGGTTGTACTTGTAGGAAATCTTTGACTGTCTGCATAGATTTTGCCTTATCTTCCATTTTCTTTAAAACTACTTCTGCTTTAACTCCAAAAAGAACATCCTGCTGTAAGGGAGCATCTAGTAGTTTTGCTTTAACATGATCAGGCAGAGTTTGTTCCTTTAACCAAGCATGCTTGCGTATAACAGACCCAGTGACAGCTGCTCTGCAGGAGGCCTCCAAAGAATCAAACCCACATTGTAAGGTATGTTTGCCCACCTGCTCAGTGGCGTGCAACAGATACTGTACTTCTCTCAATTCAGATTGTTGAGGGAGAGAGGTTATTCTTTGCTTTAACTGAGAGATTAGAAATTGCTGATACTTAATCATGTGAAATTGACAATTCAGTGCCCTCATAGCTAGAGTGGCTGAGGTGTAAACCTTTTTCCCCCCACCTGTCCAGTGCTCTGGAATCCCTCTCAGAAGGTACTGGGTTTTTAGCCATAGAAGCCTTAGCCCACTTGGGACCCTGTGAGATAGTCTCTGGGTCAGCTGGGTCAGCTGCAGGGCTTTTGTAAAGAAATTTGTGGGAATCAGGCACTCTACAGTATCTGTCAGGCTTAGCCGGAGCAGGAGGTACAGAGTCTGGGTTGAAACTGGATTCTAAATAGACAACATCCACAATGTCCAAAACTGGTGGGATGGCAAGTGGTCTGTGTTGGGGGAGTAAAAGAAACTGAGCCTTTTCTTTGAATCAGAGTAGTCCTGACCTTCCCAGTGAAAATGTTCCCTCAGTGTGTAAAGTTTCCCCAAAGGAGTAGTCTTCAGGAGGAGAAGCTGAGGGAATAGAGTCCTCAGCATCAGAATCTTCATAAGGAGAGAAGGAGTAGTCTTGGTCCTCAGAGGAGTCTGAAGAAATGGACATTTGCTCAGAGGATGCATAATCTTCCTCCTGTCTAGGCCTTTTGTCAGGAGGGGGCTGGGAACCCCTGATTAAAGAAATCAAATCTTCAGCCATTTTGAGCATCTGTTTCTTAGGCATGGGGCCTTGAACAGGAGACTGAAGTGCAGTCCATTTAGATTTAGAAGGAGTCTTCGACTTAGAAAACGTTTTAATGGTGAGAGTCGTCGGTCTGAAAACGCCTTCAGAAACCGATGGCGTTTCTGTAGCACCAACGTCTTTTGTAGCAAAGTCGTCGGAAGGGCCTGAAGTAAAAGGCTGTGTCGGCCTGGTACATTCCGTCAAAGTTTCCGTAGCAGTCTCAGGTTCCAGATCTGCGGTAGTCAGGGGCTGCGTCGGAGCCTCACTGAGGACCGGATCAGCCGAGGCCTCGGAATCCGGCTTAGGCCTGGGCTGTCTGTCCTTATCCCTGCGTTTTTTGTGCACGCCGGTAGTCGGTTGCTCTGACGGCATGGTGTAGTTACATTTCCTACCGAAGTAGTGTCATGCAAAAATCAAAGCATCTTTTAATAGTACGCTTATTAAACCTAGCACAAAACCGACAAGTAGTGACGTTGTGGTCTGGGCCTAGGCAAGGTATGCAATAAGAATGAAAATCCTTATGAGGTATTTGCTTCCCACAAGAATACAATTGTTAACTTTTTCTGACATCGGTCTGAGGCAAGAAAAGTTTCCCCAACGGGGTACTTAGAAGACTTCGGTCTGAAATTCGAATATCTCAGGAGGCGGCTGACCGGCACTTGCGAACTGCTTCTGCTTCGGGCACCACGCGGTAAGAAAGACTGAAGATATATACCCCTGGCGCACTGACGTCAGGGAAGAGGCGACAGCAACCGACACCGGACCAAGACTTTGGAATTCCGGCCGACTGCGGGACCGCCTGACGACAGGATAACCCAAGTGTGATGACTGCAGCAGGGTAACACGATGAACATCTACAAAGTCTAGAGGATGTGCTTGTTGAAGTCACACTGACTTCAGAAACCACTAGAACTTCTTCAATTGACGTTTGGTCGGAGGGAGCATTGGAATGGTGGATGCCATAGCTCTCAGAAACTCCACAGCTATAATTGAGGCCAGAGGAAGACGACTTTGAAAAGGAGGAAATGAGAGTAAGATCTTTGGCGGAGGCAGGGATGCCAGCACAAGCACTGTCTAAATCCTGCAACCCAGAAAGACCTGATCCTGAGTCATCATCAGGGAAAACTTTTGACATTTATTGTGAACCCTAGACTCTGAAGAAGGAAAATGGCAAAATGAAGATTTTTGTAACAGCACCCTTGGAGAAGAAGCCTGAATCAGATCGTCTAAGAAAGAAAATATTTGGATCTCTTGAAGCCTGAAAAAAGGGATCACAGGAGCAAGGCATTTGGTGAATACCCTTGGGGCAGTAGAAAGGCCAAACGGCAAAGCAGAATACTGAAAACATCAGGAAGAAACAGAGAAATACAAAAAGTACAGTTTTGTACCTACCATAAATGTAGATGTCCGAGAGACATGCAACTGCAGTCATAACATGTGGGTTGTCCTGCCTCAGGCAGCCCTCGGTCGGCCGGATTCCAAAGTCTGGGTCCGACGTCGGCTGATGTCGCATTTCTCTCCGACGTCAGAGCGGCTGGAGTATACAAGCATCAGCAGACGCCATTTTCTTCAGTGTTTCTTGCCCCAGATGCCAGGTGCCCTCCAAGGAAGGCTGTAATCAAATTGGAAGACAAACAGGATTCCAAACAAATACATGAGCAATAAAACAAATACACCATAACAGATATCCCCAGCTAAGAGAGAGGGGGATAGGAGTGGTCTGGGCCCAGGCAAGGGAGGCAGTAAGAGTGGAAATCCTTATGAGCTATTTGTTTACCACAAAAAAGACAATTGTTAACTTTTTCAGTAATTTCTGACATCGGCTGAGGCAAGAAAAGGTCCCCAACGGGGTACTTAGCTTTTTTGATGACTTCGGTATCGTAGAATACAGGAGCTGACCGACCGGCACTTGCGAACTGCTTCTGCTTCGGGCACCGCGCGGCAAGAAAGACTGGAGAAAATGGCGTCGGCTGATGCTTATATACTCCAGCCACTCTGACGTCGGAGAGAAATGTGACATCAGCCGACGTCGGACCCAGACTTTGGAATCCGGCCGACCGAGGGCTGCCTGAGGCAGGACAACCCACATGTTATGACTGCAGTTGCATTCTTGAAGGACATCTTTCTGAAAAGAGGATGGAACAGAATATGGAGATAAGCATCCATGAGATCCACAGACACAATATAGGCCCGAGGAAACAGTCAACTACAGACCTTTTAGAATGTGCTTTGACTGGTTTGATCAAGGTTAAATTATTCTCATCAAAAATGAATGAGATGCAGTCTTTCAGCCACTTGGAGTCATTTTGCTGACTGTTTTGCCCAACTTTCACGAGAGAAAAAAATTGACTGGATTGTCTTAGGTCCTGCAAAGATAGACCTGTAGTTGTCTATGGATGTCCAAAAGGTGTGAGGTGCTCCCTTCTTTATTAGGGCGGTTAGGAAAGAAAGCTTGTAAATCAATGGTTTGGGGTTCATGTTTGTCTGTGATACAACCTTGGTAAGAAGTAAGGGTTAGTTCGCAAAGATACCCTATCCTTGGGGAAAACAATGTAAGAAGGTTCGGATGATGAAGCCTGGATCTCTGAAATCCTTCTGGCACAGAACATGGCTATCAAAACTAGCGTCTTCCAGGATACAAATTTTAGGTCGCAATCCGTAGAGTTCAAAGGGAGAATGTGTCACTGCCTGAAGAACTAGGTTCAAGTCCCAAGGAGGTGTCATGTCCTTGGAGTGGAGTCTTTAGCAGAAGAGTGCCTCTTGGAAACTATTTATTAAGGCTATGAGAAGCTAAGGAATGTTCATCCAAGCCATTATGAAAATTAGAAATAGCTCCAGCGTTAAACAGAGAGGCTAAAATGTCCAGCACGTGTTCTATAGAAGTTGCAAAAGGATCAATTTGTTTTTCAAGGGCCCAAAAAGTGAATCTCTTCCACTTACTGGTGTACAGCTTTCTAGCTGAAGGTTTGTAGATCGATAAAAGAATGTGGCATACTGGGGAGGAAATATCTGGATGCCTGGCAATTAATGGCACTGAAGGAACCATACAGTTAGCTTGGGGTTCAAAATTTTGGGGTGAACAAGTCCATATGGATAGAACAAGACATCTGGCAGTGGGTCCAGAATAAAGGGCTATCGAGGTAGGTGATGCCAAAGAAAGGGGAACCAAATCTGTCGAGGTCAAAAGGAAGCAATGAGAATCACTGTACTCTTCAACCTGCATGCTTTCTGTAAAAATTCGGGAATTAGGAATACAGATACAAAGACATATAGGAGACTGGTGGGCCAATCATGGAGAAGAGCATCCCTTGGTGACTCTCCCAGAGAAGGAATTAAGAGAGACTAGTAGTTGCTGCATTTGTTGTTTCGGGGAGATGTGAAAAGCTCACAGCAAGGTTGACTTTGACCCCAAAGACTGAAAACATTTTTGCTACTTTCAGATTGAGAGACCACTCGTGAAGCTCAAGGATACATCTGCTCAGCTTGTCTTCTCAATATGTGCGTAGCTATTACAAAGCAGTTGGAAGAAAAAATCGCCCACTTCCACACACACAGTGCTTCTCGACAAAGGGGGTAAGACTAGGTTCCTCCCAGTCTGTTGATGTACCAAACTACCGACATGTTGTCCGTTTGAATTGCAATAGTCCCTTGAAGAAGAGCGGTCTGAAAGGACTGCAATGCAAAACTCTACCACTCTTATCTCTAGAATACGGATGTGCAAGTCGGCCTCTATAGGAGACCAAGTGTTCTGGACTGTTTTGCCTAGATAATAACCCCCCATCCCATGTGGGAGGGTTCCGCGGTCACTATTGCCATGGGCTCTGGAAAGACAGGGACGACCATGAAGAACTTGATATGAATGCATCCACCAAAGAAGATTTGTCTTGCAACGTTTGGTGATCAGGACTTGTTGCGACAGTGGGTGAAGTATGGGACCACTGAGAAGCTAACAGCCATTGAAGAATTCTCATGTGAAACCTGGCTAGCGGCACCACAGTTACAGAAGCCGCTATGGATCCCAGGGTTTGCAAGACTAAATGTGCTGGAACTTAGTTGCTGAGCATTAACTTTTGAACCTGAACTACAATTCTCTGGTGACGATCTGGGGAAAAAGATGATGTTGTCAGAGTTAATAGGGGCAGTATTAGATACTCAAAAGTTTTGTGTTGGGGTTATAAGTCCCCATCTGAGCACAAGTGCTGAGAGAGGGTCATCCCTGGCTATTATCAGCTGATGCTTGGTCGTACCGGTTATGAGCCAGTCATCCAGATAGGGAAACACATGGATTCCTTGTAGTCTCAAGTGAGACGCTACTACTGCCATACATTTGGTAAAACACCATGGGGGCTATGGTGAGTCCAAGGGGCAGTACTCTGAAACGGTAGGGACCAGCTCTTACTCGGAAGAGGAGAAATCTTCTGGAGCGTTTGTCCATCTTTATGTGGTAATACGCATCTTGAAGGTCTACTGAGCACATCCAGTCATCTTTCTTTAGAGGTTTGGTATTTATATATCCCTGATATATGGAAGGTCTCTCATTATCCCACTCCATAAAGGTGGTAACTCCATTGACTACTCTAACTATAGACCTATTGCTCTCCTCTCTCCCCTGGCCAAAATAATGGAGAAATGTATACACCATCAGCTTGTACAACACCTCTCTCTCCACAACATCATAGCTAACTGTCAACATGGATTCAGACCATATCACAGTACTACTACTGCCCTCCTTTCCTTTGTAGACACTATTAACCTGAACCGTAACAACAACCTACTCTCTTCTGCAATCTTCATTGACCTCTCCAAAGCATTCGATATGGTTAACCACTCTTTTTTTAATCAATACTCTTGAATCCCTATCTTTTGATATACCTGCCATTAGATGGTTTACTTCTTATCTCACTAACAGAAAACAGGCTGTTCTCTGGAATAACCACATCTCTTCTCTTCTGCCTGTTTCTATTGGAGTTCCACAAGGTTCTATTCTTGGCCCACTTCTCTTTTCCCTCTTCATTAATGATCTCTTTTCCCTCTTCATTAATGATCTCCAAAATACAATCCCCCAAGCTACTTGCATTCAATATGCAGATGATTCTACACTCATCAGCTCTGCATCCTCTACCTCAGAACTTAGATCTCATACTCAAAAAGTCTTTAATACCGTCGAAACATGGTTCTCTAGTCGATTTCTCTAAATGCTAAAAAAAACTAAACTCCTCCTCTTTACCCCCACCTCCAGGACCCCCCCCTTTAAACTTCACCATCTCCTCTAACAATGCCACTATCATCTCTCCCGACTCTACCACTAAACGGTTAGGTATTACAATTGATAATCTCTCTTTCAACCAACACATTAACACCATAAAACTTGTCAATAGGAAAATAGGATCTTTATATCGTATTAGACCATTTCTAACTCCCTCCTCTAGAACTAGGATTGCTCACTCCCATCTTCTTTCCTCTCTTTTCTCTATGCTTGTCCCTTTTTCACCGACCTCAAGAAAAACAACCTTACCAAATTGACTACCCGCTATAATAACATTGCTCGCTTCGCTACAGGGAACCCCTACAGAACACATCACTGTCTCAACCTGAAACTACTAGGCTGGCCAGAATTTCAAAACTATCTTGCAACCCAACAACTCACTATTGCCCATAAAATTCTGTACCAACCAATGAACACCCCTATACTCTCTCAACTCATAATCCCCTATAATAATCTTAACTCTCTCCGCTCCTCCAGTAAACTATTGGCTAATTCTATAAAATCAAACAACACTGCTGGTGACTCCCTTTTCACCAATTCAGTAGGTAGAAAATGGAATCTACTTCCTAGCAACATAACAAAGATTACATCATTACCTCTTTTCAAACTAAACATTAAACTTCACTTCCAAAATCACTGGCTGTGCACCTGTAGTAAACCTGATTAATCCTTCCACTACTTATACTCTACTTCATTACTATCTCCTACTTCTTACTTACTCTATCATCCACCTGGCTTTCCTCTTCTTCTGCCACTTGTTTTCCTATTACTTTGCTTACGGACTGTCTTACTGGCTCTCTTTGCTTGCTAACTATCTTACTTGCTCTCCTTCCTACAACTTACCTCTTCTAATTTCTCATATTCTTAGCTCTCTTTTCTCATACTTCCTACCTTATCATTATCTTACAAAGTATTTTTTAACTTTATAAGATGTCTGAGTTTAACTGTGTGTGGTAGTATTCATTTCATTTAGTTATCTTTATCAGACTTAGTATTTTATATTTATATAAGTATTTTTTTTTTGTGACTGTAACTATGCGAGTCAGTAATTAACTCACTTAGTTTCTGTCTCTTAAAACTTTCTTTAAAACACTAGTATGTTTGCCTTGTTGTATTCTCTGTGGAGCTTTTCTCCCCGGGCCTCTACTGAAAATGGAAATATCTCCAGTTAGACTAGCCCGGTCAACAAATGTAAAATAAAATAAAATAAAAAATAGACTGTACCGTGACCATCAGGAACTTCGTTTGTCGAACAGATTTGCTCAGTACACAGAGATCCAAAATTGGTCTCCAGTCCCCTATCTTCTTTGGCACTAAAGAATCTTGAGCAAGTTCAGGATCCTTCTTGGTCTAGTGGGACTTGCTGGATGACCCTTTTGTCCAGCAGTTTTTGGATTTTTTTTGTACTGCTGCATCATTCTGATTGGGTGGAACACCGGGGATTTTTTTCTGAAATGGAGAAGGTTGAGTAGAGGGAATGGTATAACCTTGGATAGGAGCCGTTGCACCCAGGAATCTATTAAGTCTCGTCAGGCATTTCCAGAGGAAGACAATCGGGCCTCTCTTCAGAAGCTCTGAAAGGGCTTGCTTGGGAAAGAATTCTTGAAGCCCTGGTTTTGCGGATCACCTCTGTTGAGAGGGTGGCATCTCCCATTCTGGTTGCCCCCTCTGCCCCTGGGGGAAATGCCTGTGTGTGTATCCTGAAAATTCCCTTGAGATTTTTTGAACGTTTTACCACCATTCCTCTGGTTCCTGGAAAAGAACCTTTGGGGGGGGGGGGGGTTGGAAAAACATATGCCAACAACAGAAATGGTCTTACTCTCTCACACCTGGACATGGTTTCTTTCACTTTGGGGCCAAATAAGGATGTTTCATTAAAAGGAGCACTGATGAAAGACTACGAACATTTCTGCAAAATCACAAAGGCGCATCCAGGCATGTTTCCCCAATGGCTATGCCTGTACCTGCTGCTCTAGACACCCCTTGGGCTGTATGTGCTATCAGCCTCATGGACGAATTGGACACAGACTCTAGGGTGGCTAACTGGGAAGCACTTTCTCTTGCACTGCCTCAGCTACAGCTCCTGCCAGGGTGTCTGATAATTCCTTGATCAGTCCCCGTTGGAGTCTGGTGAAATGTGCCAAGTAGTTCAAGGACCTTATGGCAAAGGTCGCTGAAGCCTAGACCAGCTTTCCGAATCTGTCCATAGCCCAGGACTCCCCATTAGGCAGACGAACAGAGGAACTCTCCTCAGCCAGTTCCTTTCTAATGGCGGCTGCTACGACCACAGCACCAACTGCTAGACCCTTGGCCCAAAACTGTTGGTCTTCAGGTGCAGAAAGTATTTTGTCTGGTCTCTTCGGGATGGGCTTGGTAGAGTCAGGGGCCTTCCATGCCCGTTGTGAACTGAATGAGTTATGAAGAGTCACCCAAGAGGTAAATGGCCAGGTGCCAAATGCCTGCAGGTAGACTCCTCAGAGGAAGAGTTTTGGGACTTCCAACCACCCCTCTGCTTCAGAATTTCCATGGGGACCCCCTCCCCTTCGCTTCAGAATTTCCATGGGGACCCCCTCCCCTTCATTGAAATCCATCTTTGGTGACATTCCTGGTGGGAATCCAAGTGCTTCCTCTTGAACTTCTTTTTGTGTGGGATCTCCTCAGCGGGATAATCTGGGGATGTAGAGGAGGACCGTACCTGTGGTTGACACCTCAGGCTTCAGCACCCGCAGTCCATGTGGAGAGGCAGGTGGAACAGTAGAACTGGGGGGGGGGCCTGTTCTGATGGGGTAAACAGACTGAATCTTTGCTAGAGAAAGGGCCCTCTGCATAGCCTTAAAGGCCGGTCCCCCTGAAAAGGGAAGGGAGCCCAGAACAGAAAAAGCCTGCCTTGGGACCGGGGTCATTCCCCACTCCAAAGAACCAAGCCTCGAGGCCGGAGCCAAACTGACTCGAACCGAAGCTCCAAGGAGCAGAGACAGCTCTGAAAAGCCTGAATTAGAGACCTGCTCACCATAACCAACAGGGCAGCTACAGCTTTGTGAGGTCACCAGAGCTCAGGGCAACTGTCAGCTCCACAAAAGCAAGCAACTCCTGAGCGGACACCGGTGGCACTGGGAGACCAGAACAGAAGACACTAACAGCTCCAAGGAGGTTAGAGGAGGAGTAGTAAATCAATGGAGTGAAGGAAGATGTTTCAGTACGAAGACCAGAAGTACCTGGTACTGAAGGTGGGTCTGAAAGCTCTCTAGCCCATAAAATCCTATTCATCATACTGTTTCCCATGAGACTTTTGGTGGAGCAGACGACGGTGAAGAAGACTTAGGCCTCTGCAAAAACACTTCTAGTAATTCTCTAGCAAAAGGATCAACTGAAGGGGAGTAAGAGGTTCTAGGTCTAACAGTCGAAGTCAATGGAACAGAAGCCAAATCCCATGTCGAGGCCTTCGATGTCAAAGGGCTCACAATCAAATTGTAGTCATTGGTACAGACAACTTCAGAGGCTTTCACTTCCAAGGGATCAGATGGAAACAAACTCTTAATAAGGCTTCTCCAAAAGCTGCCAGCAAGGCTCCTTTTAAAAATTAGTTTGTTACGCCTTTCCACTAGAGCACTGTGGCTAAAGGCATGACAAACACTAGAATCTTCCTGTAAATGATGAGGACAGAGGCAATATTAACACACAAGAGAATTTTATGGCCACACGTCTGACATTTTTTGAAGCCAGAGGGGGGGCCTTATCCTTCTCAGCCATGACAAGCAGTGAAAAACAGATTTAGAGAAATTGTTAAGTCTCACTTCATAAGGGACAGGGAAAGTGTGAGCAAGACCGATAACATTTTATACTGAAACGAGAGAGAGGGAAAATATCAACAATGCTAGTGAGGAAATACACAAACATATATAAAAAGGGGAAGGTATCAACAATAATACTTCTATAAAGTGTAAAAAGAAAACAGAAAAAATATATAGACAGAAACTGCAAGGAAAGTACAAATTTTACCCAAATCTAGTAGCGCTCAAGAGTAATATAGCTGGACACCACTGTTTCTGAAAGCAGAAAATGAGATCTGAGGTAACAGAGAGAGGGATTCTGGGTAGAGATGAAGATTGACAGTTTTTTTGGCTGGCATGAACTGTAGTAACAGCACAGTCTGTTCCGAGATCGGAACAAAGCCCATCTGCCAAGGATGGAATTAAGTTTGAAATCATATCTTATGACTCTAGCAATTTTCTAAGTGGAATATTCACAGAGTGGCCCTCAGACAGCTACAGACTAATACAATATGATAAAGTACATGGCACACACTTTTACCCAGGAAAACCACATATCAAAATAAACAGCAAATACAGATTTCAAGAGTCTCATATGGGACCCGTCACAGCCTAGACACCAAGGAAGAGGGGGGAAAAAAAAAGATACTGCAACAAGCAGATTCTAAACAAATGAGGGAAAGGCTAGATCCTCACAGAATGAGGAATGCAAAAAACTTTTAAACCTCAGCATAGAGACTTCTGGACAAAACCAATGAGAACCAGTGCATAACATATGGACTACAAAGTCAAAACCAAGGGCTCTATTTCACATATGTCTACATATATTCACAAACACGTTGTATCTACATATCTCTCTATCTATCGATCAATACTTCATTCTCAATGCAAAACAGTTGCACATAGAAAAAAAATTAATAAAATATCACAGTAGAAATTTAATAAGTAGCAATTTTTAGGACAGCAGTGACCCACACTCATCCCAGAACAGGAGACGAGGAAGACAAGGAACAATATGAAGGTAATATTGTCAAAGTAAAATTGAAACAATAGCAGCAGATCTATGATCAAACTATTATTGCACAGTTTGTATATTGCACTTTACAGTCCTTCAGTGTGTAGGTGAGCCACCTTAGTATTACACATAGTCATTGCACATCCATAAAATAAGCCCCTTGATAGGCCAAACAGACATCGTGGCTCGTTTTTCCAAAGAGTTCAACAGTTTAACAGAGCGGAAAGAAATTGTTTTTTTAGTCTGGTGGTCTTACAATGCAGGCTTCTGTCTCTCCTGCCAGAGGACAGGCAAGTGTACAGACTATTGGCAGGATGTGTTGGATCGCTGGAAATCTTTTGAGCCCTGTCTATGCACCGGCATTTGTGTAGATCTTGCAGCGAAGTAAGGGAGGTGCCAATGATTCTTTCCCCTGACCTTACAACTCTCGAGAGCCTTCCGATCCGGACTATTACAGCTCCCATATCAGACTGCAATGTTGTTGGTCAGGACACATCCAATGGTGCCCCTATAACAGATCAAGTACGGAACTTGGTAATTTTGCCATCCTAAGTTTCCTTAGAAAGTGCAAGCATTGGTGAGCTTTTTTGACTGTGCTGGATACATGGACTGACCAGGATAAGTTCGCCGTGAAATTGATGAATAGTCTTGCATAGCAGTTTTTGCCTTCCAAGTGCGTCAGTGTTTCATGGAGAGCTAGTGAGATGGCATACCCGGTACTGCGGTTTGTCCTGTATGCGAACTGCAGTGCGTCCAGTGACACAGTTAAGATTGAGGCTATATGATCTTTGACCAGCATCTCCAGGCACATTACGCAACTGGTCAGTAGTCATTCAGGAGTTGTTGGCTGTGGTTTCTTGGGTAGAGGAATGATAGTTATCTCCTTAAAGCATTTCGGAACACTGGCTAGATGGAGTGAAGTGTTGAAGATCTCAGTGAGTACTGGAGCAAGTTCTGTCGCACATTCCCTTAGAACCCTGCCCATGACATTGTCAGGGCCAGCTGCTTTCCTCGGGTTTACACATTTTAGGGTTCTGGTGACATCGATTGTATTGAAGCTCAGCACCGCTGCATCCTGGTCTTCAGGGATTCTGCATGCTGTTTTATCGTCAGCATCAATCCTACTGAAGAATTTGTTCAGTTGGTTCAGAAACTCGATGCTATCATTACATGAAGCTGATGTAGGCTTGTAGTCGGTGATGGTTTGAATTCCTTTCCATAGTTGCCTGGTATCCTTCTGGTACCCGAAGTGGCTTTGGATTTTTCTACCATAGGATCTTTTCGCCTCTGATACCTTTGTTCAGTTTGGCTCTGGCCACACTTAAAGCTTCCATATCTTAGGATTTGAAAGCTGCATTTCTTACTTTCAAGAGCTCGTACACCTCACTAGTTAGCAAAGGTTTTTGATTTGCCGGTATGGTGATGAGTTTGGTGTTACATCCTCCACACACTTAGAAATGTAAGCTGTGACTGACTCAGTGTATGTGTCCAAGTCAACATGGTTTGTCACAGCAGCCTCTCTAAACATTGACCATTCTGTATAGTCAAAGCAGTCTTGAAGAGCTGAGATTGCTCCCTTAGGCCAGATCCTTATTTGTTTTCTAGTAGGTGCACTAATTTTCAGTATGGATTTATAAGCTGGAACCAGCATGATGGCTAGGTGGTCAGAGCTCTGTGGATAAGGTTTTGCTTGTAGACCTTATCCAATACATTTACCCCCCCCCCTTGTGGCAAAGTTTACATGCTGGTGGTAGTTGGGTAGTACAGTCTTTAGGTTAGCCTGATTGAAGACTCCTGCAATTACTACTGCATGCTCTGGATTCCTGCTTTGCAGGTCACTTACAGACAGATACATAAGGTGGACAGAGTGTCACTGATATTTACAACAGGTGGGATTTACACTGATGCATATTCCATTGAACTCTCTTGGAAGGTAGAAGGGCCTGCATTTTACTGACAGAATTTCAATGTTTTCTGAGCAGAAGGTGGTGGTCACTACACAGCATATATAGTGAATAAAAACTTGTATCCCCAAAATGAATTGTCTAACGCCCGTTCAATTGTCTGGATAGCATTTTTTGTTAAACAAAATTTGACAGAATATTTGCATCTCCTTTCAAAGAGTTCCAGAAGGTCTGAAGACCCCCCCCCTTTTTTTTTAATTGGAGTAAAGAAAGCATCACTAGTTAGCTTGCCCCACTGAAACTCTTCTTGTTATAAATGACTCATGTTCTTGAGAAAAATATGTGCTTTACAGTAGACTTCCCAGAAGCAAGTCAGATGTACACATGTAGTTAAAGTGATTTCTCTGAACACCCAAAGTCCTGTCCAGCAACCTGGTAGTCCAGGACTGTGTCTGGAAGGATCAAGTCAAACTTCTGTATTGGATTATATTCTTGAACTGTACCAATGCAAATAAGTGAAAGGGGCAGTACACCGCTTGCATTCCTACGAAATAATACACAAAGCCAACAGACTAGACAGTCACTTCTTAGAAACACAAACATTTCAGACATTTTTAAGATCTCTACTTCCTAGGCTGCATCTCTAGCCTGCCTAAAAAAAGTACAGCCAGACAATATGATCACACAATGAGACTCCTGAATTTATCAGCATCTTCAGCAAAAGCAGTGCACTACCCACACCATGCAGTGCACTACCCACACCATGCACTGTAAAGATAGATTGTCTGTAATGTGCATACTGTACTGTGGAATATGTGAAAGGCAGTAGACAGTTGAGCAACCTTAAAAACCTCACTACTAAACGTGTAGTTTAAATGGGTAAAAAAATTGCACAATTAAGCAACCCACTGCCAAGTTTTGCAATTAAACGCACTTTTAAGCTCTCTCACATACCAAGGATTACAGTAATGTTATTTTGGAAATCTAAAAGCAGCTTGCAAAATAAGTGTATATTATACATGCCAACAGACTGACAGTTGGCGGTTATAATTCCTGCAAACTGAGGGATGTTGGTGGTCCCACACAAGGAAAAGCTTGCTAACACTTGCTATCAAAGAGTTTCTGGAGTGGTACTGTTAATACATTCTGAGAGACCTAACCTTACTCCCAAGTAAACAATTGCAGTTATGTCACTCCGAGACAAGTAAACTAGGTCCTTGCAAGGTTAGCAGCAGCTCTCACTATTTAAATGTGCCACAAGTCCAGCCAACATATGAATATACTAGACATGTGATCACAGGGACCATAAGATGCCTAATAATATGCATCTTTAAGCAGACAAACTTTAAAGCCCTTGTCTCCCTTTCAAGCACTTAACAGTGCTCACCCCCCCCCAACCCAACCAGGGCTGTACACGATAAGCACAGGTGTAAATTTGTGTATATCCATCCAGTCATCAACACTAGCAGTAAAGGTGGTCAAAGTAGTACTCTGACCAGCAGTGGTAACTTATTGATAGCCATACATCATATACACAAGTAAGACTTAGAAAAGCCACGTTACATTGGCATACATGTTAAAAAAAAGTAACTAGATGGCTCTCTTCTGGCTGCATATAAACAGTTTTTCTCTTCTACAATATAATAAAGTGCAATTTTTGATAAAGGTTTCATGCTTCACACTGCAGTTGCATGTATTTTGGTACTTGTGTCCAACCAATAGCACTTTTTTTTTTTTTTTTAAGTTGCATGTATCAAATATATACACATATGGAAAACTTGTTCTACTGTTCGACAAATTTACAGCATGTGCCTTTCTGACCTTACTTCACAGAAGCAGATTAACGCACAAAGTTTAAGGCACTGTTAACTACTCTGTGAATCACCACAGAATTGAACATATTAAGTTCCATCAGCCTTAGACAAATTTTCTGGTGCCAATCCCATATTTATTACCCTTCTCGACAATGTTGCAACCCTTCAATGTTCCTGCTATTGTTGTGCTTGTCATAGGTACAGGAGAGATGCCACAACAGGGCTAATGAGAAATGTTAATGCATTTAGAGTAGTCAACTAACTGTGACACTCTTGATGCCAGGGTATATTCCGTACCGGACACTTGGGTTCATGTTTCCATACCTACAGTGCAATGGAGATTTAGGAATGCTGTAACAATAAGGCACCACCTTTTCAATGAGGTGCTATTTCAACTGCGTTTAAGCGTTCAGCAGGAAACCTCATGCTACTTTTTAACTAGAGTTAGACATGTAATGCTAAATGCTAAGTAATTCTAAGTGGCAGGCGGTACTGAATAAACTACTAATGGAGAGCCTTTTTTAAATTTAAATTATGCTGCTAGTTTCAATGGATGCACTTTGTAGGATGCCACAAGGTATTTTTTTTTTCAGAAATGGACTCAATTACTTGTGACTCTGTGTGTTGTGAAAATTCAGACATTAAACGTAAATTCTTCTGAGACGTCAAAGCATGGACATACCAGAGGTGTAACCCCAGTCTAACCACATAGAATGTTAATGAAAAAATGATACACGTTTATTGTATCAAGGTAAGCACTTTCGCCCCCTTATGCTAGCAGCACTTCATCAAATCTACTTACAAAAACACTTCAGCACATTTTTAAAACCAAACTCCTTAGCAAATCAAAATGAAAATCACTAACAATTTTTCGAAGAATTGTTCAACCTCGGCTCTATTTGGTTATTTGTTTTTTTTTGTTAACCAACAATTACAGAAATAACCAGGTTATCAGAAGCATACACATAGGCAGCTGTCTGCGGTTACAGAATTTTAAGCACTTTTTAAAATCTAAGACAACAGAATGTTAGAAAGTTTCAGACTGCACAGAGAAAGCTTTGCAGTTCTTTGCAGAAAGGCGATTGTGCTGTCTTGTAGCCTGTGCTGCTAAAATGTAACACATTGCTGTTTTATTGCCCAGAACCATTTTACCACTAAACATGAATTCACATTCGCAGAAGACAGACACACAAACATCAGACAAACTATTGCTGCATATGAAAAACAGACGGCAAGTATGTCTGTAAGGTCAGTCTTCCACAAGGGCAAGTTTCACTGGACCACCTGCTACAGCTAACAAGTGCTTTACTGGTGAAGATTACAGGAAGATTTGCTGAATAACTGCTTTAGGACTGCCATCGCTCATACTTAAGAAATGCGTTTGTGTATCTGGACTACTCAAAGACCAACAGATAAAATGGCAACTGACACCAGAAAACAAATGACTCAATAGCTCTATAAATGTGGCTAGCTCTGTGGTGTATAGGAATAAAGTCGTGAATATGTAAAAAAATGATCAGAAATTGAATAGTGACTAGAACCTATAGGAACTGGCTGCAGAGGATTAAAGTGAGCAGGCAGAGAAGTCATCATTCTCAGTCCTGAGATAGGGAGGGAAAAAAATTCCATGCATGTTTGAAGCCACAAGATACAAGTAATATTCCATGACTTGGTATAACTGATCACTATTTTACACTTGAAGGATGTGTAGATGAACTGCTGACTGCAATGCATGGCATGACAAAAGTCAAGGAAATAAATACTGTTCACACCCTTTCCCCAGAACAATCCTTAGACCCAAGCAAAGTGTCTTCTGTGATGGCAGGTAAAACATCTGGATTTGTAAGACTGCAAAAATTGTCAATTCGTTGATTTCATTGTCATCCTCGACATACACAGGAGAGGACATGAACTTTTCCAAGATACAGACACTGCGTAGAGAGATCCCTTGATGCAAATGATTAAGTCAAAGCGATGTGGTCAAAATCTGTTACCCATATTGTGCCCATCAACATTTGCCTTGAAGAAAGTGACCAAAAGCATGCAGAAAGTACAGTTGTGTACACTTACCATAAGTGTAGATGTTAGAGTGTATTGACTGTTTAAGTCAGCACTTGTGGGTTATCCCTGCTGGGTAGCCCTCAGCTGGCCCAAATACCAGAGTAAAGGATTTCCCTCCTGCGTCGGCTGCAGGTCGCTAGAGACTGACGTCAGGTCGTCAGGGCTATAAAGAGAGGCAGCCGACCCTATTACATCAGTTTTTCTTGCCCCCAAACTATGGGAACCCTGCCAAGAAGGCCAACCTGGGGGTAGCCCATCAGGTATGATGCAACTAAAACAGGGGTAGCCCATCAGGTATGATGCAACTAAAACAAGAACAATGGGAAGGAGCGAGGGAAACAGGACTGCAACAGTGAATACACTCTGCCATCTACATTTATGGTAAGTGTACACAACTGTACTATGTTCTTCGTGTTTCACTGTGGCAATCATCACTTGTGGGAAGATTCCAAAAACTGAAGGAAGAAAGGGTAGCACTGCTCTAAGTAGAGTACACAATGCCCTGCAGAAGCAAAGCCTACCCGGGATTTGGAGTAAAGAGGCAGCTGGTAGTGTTTCGTGAAGGTGGCAGGTTCTAGAACATCCTTGGTAGAGATGGCTCTGGAGGAAGGCAGCGGAAGTAGATGCTGCCCTAGTGGAATGGGTTCTGACAGATTTGGGAGGTATTTTCCCATGGAGGAGTAGCAGAAATAGATGCAGCGAGATATCCATTTAGAAATGGTTTGCTTGGATATAAGTTTCCACTCTGCCCCTTGGGCAAAGCTGACTAGCAGTTGGTCAGTCTTTTTGAAGGACTTGGTCCTGTCCAGATGGATAAGTTGCCTGTGCATGTCCAATGTATGTAGAATCTTTTCTCCCCGTTTTGTGGGTTTGGAAAGAAGGTAGGGAGATGGACAGCCTGATTAAGGGTCACGTCAGATACCACCGTGGGCATAAAGGTGGGATTGGTTCTAAGAGACACCCTGTCCGCATAGAAGATGATGAAGGGCTCAATTGCCATGAGGGCCTGCAGCTTGGAAACTCTCCTGATGGCTAGCAGGAAGGCAGTTTCCAAGAGAGGTGCTTCATTTCTGCTGAAGCAGCTAGTTGAAAAGGAGGTAAAGTCAATTTTTCCAGTGCATGGTTCATATCCCATGCTGGAGTTGGTGTCCTTCTAGGTTGTCTGATGTGTGACACACCTGTAAGGAATTGTTATAACAGGCGATTGGAGAACATGGCTAGTTCTGTAGGGGAATGCGCAGAGACAGCAGAGGCATGAATTTTGCTGGAGGAGTATGATAATCCCTCTTGCATGAGTTCCGCCAGGTAATCTAGGACTAAAGTGAGAGGCATGGAAGCTGCTAATTCCCTTAGTCTGGCACCAGGCAGTACATCTTTTCCATTTTGCTGAGGTTTTATTTCCGGGTGCTGGGCCTCCTGGCCTCCTTAATATCTAGAACCTGCTTAAATAAAGGTGGCCTGATAGCCTATCCGCAAGGCTTATACCCCAAAGGTGGCAGAGAGAGTTTGTAGATTTGGTTGCAGTACGGACACTTTTTATTGGGTTAGCAGTCAGAGAGGCAGGTTCATGGGTAGTTCCTTGGTCAGGCTGAGGAGCAAAGGATACCAGTGCTGCCTGGGTCAGTTTGGGGCAATGAGGATAGCCCTTGGCCCTTCCTCCCTGATTTTTAGAAGTAATACTTTAGGAATCATTGGTAAGGGAGAGAAGGCATAGACAAACAGGCTGCCCCGATGGAAGGAGAGAGCATCCACCTTCCAAGCTTGTGGGTGGAATTCCCTGGAGCAGAATTTCGTCAACTGTCTGCTTTCCACTGATGCAAAGGGGTCCACCTCCAGTACCCCCAAAAAGGTGAGTGATGCTGAGGAAGGTTTCCTTGTGTAGCTGCCATTCGTGGGGGTTCAGGACACTTCTGCTGAGGTGGTCTGCCAAGGTGTCGTGTTCCCGTGGGATGTACTGGGCTATCAGATGCAGTGCCATCATGGAGGCAGTCAGCCAGATTATCATAGCTAGACGATAAAGGGGGTAGGAGTGTGTACCCCCCTGCTTGTTGATGTACCACATGACTGTGGTGTTGTCTGTTTTGATCAAGAGCACTCCTGGAGTGAAGACGACTCTGAAGGCCGTTACAGCCCTGTGCACCACCATCATTTCCTTCAGGTTGATGTGGTGGGCTAGATCCCTCTCATTTCAGGTGCCCTTTGTGCAAGTCTCCTAAGTGACCCCCCTCCCGGCCGTGTTGGAGGCATCTGTGGTGATGGCCTGACCTTGTGGGACAGTGACAAAAGGTAGACTCCTGTTTAGGGTACAGGCTTCTGCCCACCATACAAGATGTTCTTCGTGTTTCACTGTTGCAGTCATTACATCTGGGTAATCTGCTGGCAGGTTGCCCTCAGTCGGCCTGAACAACAAGTCTTGGGTCCTGCGTCGGTTGCTGTCTCCTCTTCCATGGCGTCAGGGGTATAAAACATGCAGCCTACGCCATTTTATTTCAGTCTTTCTTGCCGTGCGGTGTCCGAAGCAGAAGCAGTTCGCAAGTGCCGGTCGGCAGACTCTGAAATTTTCGCATTCGAGTTTCAGACCCAAAGAAGTCTTCAAACTAAAGCCAAGTACCCCGTTGGGGGAACTTTTTCTTGATGTCAGTAAAAGTTAATAATTGCATTACTTGTGGGAAGCAAATACCTCATAAGGATTTTCATTTGTACTGTATTCCTTGCCTAGGCCCAGATCGTGCCTTGCTGTTGGTTTTGTGCTAGATTTAACCAACGCACTATTAAACGTCTGTATATTTTTGCTTCTAAATATTCTGGATCAAGATTTAATTACCCTGAAATGTCGTCAGTTAGCAATCCGACTACCGGAGTTCACAAAAACGCAAAGAAAGACAGAGACAGACAGTCGAGGTCCAAAACCAACGACGAAGCTTCTCCTAAGCCAGTCGACAGTACTCAGTGAGGCGCTTTCGCAGCCCCTGATACCTGCTACTTTTGAGTCGCAGGCCTCTACCGAGACCCATTTAGAGTCCGGTATGCCGCAAGATTCTCAGAGTATTGAACCCACGGAAGTCTCTCCCTTGAATGGGTCCGGATCCGCTGAGCAGGCACCGGCTTCTGAGGGTGTTTTCAGGCCTCAACATTTTTACATTAAATCAATGCCAGCCTCAAAAATATCTTCAAATGTCTAAAAAAAACATGACGCATGAGCCACGTGCTCAGGCCCCTATGCCTGAAAAACAGATGATCAAAATGGCTGAGGACTTAATTACCTTGATCAGGGGTTCCCAACACCCCCCCCCCCCCGCTAAGAGGCCTAGGCAAGGCACAGATTATGAATCTTCAGATCAGTTTTCCATTTCTTCCGATTTCTCTTCTGATCAGGAATTTTCTATTCCACCCTATGAGGATTCTGATGCATAAGAATCCATCCCATCTGCATCTTCTCCTGAGGATTACTCTTTTGGAGAAACTTTGCATACTTTAAAGGAACATTTTCACTGAGAGAGTCAAGACTTCTCTGAATCTAAAAAGAGGCTTAGGGATTTCCTTCTTCCTCAGCACAGGCTTTTGGCAATACCTCCTGTATTAGACATAGTTGATGATGTGTTTTCAGAATCAAGCATGGCTCCCGATTCCCTACCTCCGGCTCCTAGTAAGCCGGACAGATATTACAGGGTTCCCGACTCCCACACATTTCTATTCAAAAATCCTGCTGCTGATCCTCAGACTATTTCACAGGGTCCCAAGGGTGTAAAAGCCTCTACAGCCAAAAATCCTACCCCCTTTGATAGAGATTCCAGGGCGCTGAATAGATGGGGAAAGAAGGTTTATAAGTCTGCAACCTTGGCAATTAGGGCCTTAAACTGCCAGTTTCATATGCTTAAATATCAACAGCATGTAATGGGCTTACCGAAACAGAAAATGATGTTGATTTCTGATTGTGTGGAAAATAAAGAATTACAGGAATTATTGCATTCAGTAGAACAGGTTGGAAAGCATACTTTGCAATGTGGTTTTGATTCCTTGGAGGCCTCTTGCAGGGCCGCAGTTACTGGATCTGTGATTAGAAGGCATGCCTGGCTCAAGCAGCAAAGTCTGCCTGATCATGTTAAAGCTAAATTGTTGGGTGCCCCCTTGCAGCATGATACTCTGTTTGGTAATAAGGCAGAAAAGGTTTTAAAGACAATGGAAGACAAAGCGAAACCTATGCAAACTGTAAAAGATTTCTTGCAAGTGCAGCCACTCAGGTTCAGTAGGCACTGGCCTACTAAAAATTTGTCCTTTCCTGTGTCCAGAGCCACTCAAGCCAAGTCCAGGCGCTCAAAAGGCTCCAGATACCAATCACAGGGTTCTTACAGGTCAAAGCAATGGGGTGCCTCCACCTCCAAATCTGGAGGAAACTAAGCACAACCCTACACAGTAAGCAGTCTCAATGACTTTCCTCTACCTTCACCAAGCACTTATCTTTTGGCAGCCCCCTTGGGGGAAAACTAGCATGCTAAAATTGGCAGTTAATTACCCAGGACAAGAAGTGGGTATTAAACATAGAATCCCAGATTTAATTTCCACACTTTGCCAATTCCAAACGGTTGGCCAGATCT
This sequence comes from Protopterus annectens, assembly GCF_019279795.1. NCBI lineage: Eukaryota > Metazoa > Chordata > Ceratodontiformes > Protopteridae > Protopterus > Protopterus annectens. The sequence goes on from NC_056739.1 coordinate 813,139,121, forward strand.
GCCACAAAATCAGTGGGCAGAGGCATAGAAACAAGTTATGGCTGGCGTCCAATACTGGACTTATCGATTTTGAACACGTTCCTGGACATTCCAAAATTCTAAATGCCGACTTTACAAAAGCTACTTCCTATGCTGGGCAGAAACGCTTTGCTAGTGACTCTAGACTTAAAAAGGCATACCTGCATATCCCAATAAGGGAATCATGCAGAAGATACCTCCACTTCATGGCAGGTTCTTTGCATTACCAATTATCTGCACTACCCTTTGGCTTACCTACTGCGCCCAGGGTCTTTACAAAGTATCTGGCAACAGTAACTGCATTCTGCAGACAAAGAAACATTCAAATTTATCCTTATCTGGACGACTGTCTCATTCAAGCAGAGGACCAGGGCACTCTTCTTCAACATCTGGCGTTTGTAAAAAGGCATCTAACATGCCTAGGGTACACAATAAACGAAAAGAAACCACAACTGGTACGCTCTCAAATAATTACATTCCTTGGTGCAAGCTTGAATACAAAGTACAGTTGTGTACACCTACCATAAATGTAGATGTTCATGTGTCTTCACTGTTGCAGTCATGACTGTAGGGTTCTCCCCTGCCGGCAGGCAGCCCTCGGTCGGCCAGAATCCCAAAGTCTGGGTCCGGCTGTTCAACCATGCTCCCTGACGTCAGAGCGCCAGGAGTATAAAGCTGACAGCCGACGCCATCTTCTCCAGTTTTTCTTGCCCCAGATGTCAGGAGTCCCAAAATGAAAAAGGTCCCATAACCATTGCAAATACACTTCAGAAGAATGGTGAAAAAAGGAAATACACAAAAGAAAAAATAAGAGGGAACTGGAGGGAGGGAAACCCAGACTGCAACAGTGAAGACACCTCGAACATCTACATTTATGGTAGGTGTACACAACTGTACTATGTTCATAGTGTTTCACTGTTGCAGTCATGACTGTAGGGTAGAATCCCAAAGCTGAAAGAAAGGGAGGTGGTCATAAAGAGGGAGGGGCGGCTAAAAGGCCCTGCAAAACTGCAGAGGCAAAGCCTGCCCTAGACTTAGAGTAGAGAGGTAGATTGTAGTGCTTAGAAAATGTATGCACTGAACTCCAAGTTGCAGCTTCCAAAAATGTCCTTGGTAGGAACTCCCCTGAGGAAGGCCGCATAAGTGGCAGCAGCTCTGGTGGAATGAGTCCGTATACTTCCTGGGATTTGCTTTCCATGGTGAGAATAACAAAATCTGATTCCATGAGCAATCCATTTAGAAATGGTCTGTTTTGAAATGGCTTTACCTTGGGAACTTGAAGCATAAGAAACAAACAATTGTTCTGATTTTCTGATGTCCTTGGTTCTGTTCAGGTAAAAACGTAGCTGTCTGTGTACATCCAAGGAATGTAAGATCCTTTCCCCTTTATTTTGAGGAGTGGGGAAAAAGGTTGGCAAGTGTATAGTTTGATTTAAAGCCACTTTGGAAACCACCTTAGGCATGAAGGTAGGATTAGTCTTGATGAAAAAGAATATAAGGTTCCACAGCCATAAGGGCTTGTAACTCTGAAACTCTCCTGGCAGAGGTTAGGGCTAACAGGATGGCTGTCTTCCAAGATAAAAACTTGATGTCAGAAGAGGCAGCAGGTTCAAAAGGAGGCAAGGTTAGTTTTTCCAAAACATAGTTGAGATCCCAAGCAGGAATAGGAGGAGATCTAGGAGGTCTTAAGTTCTTAGCTCCTCTGAGAAAACTGTCGCATGAGTTGGTGGGAAAAGATGGAAGGGTCTGTATTATAATGAGCAGAAATAGCAGAGGCATGTATCTTAATGGAAGAAAAAGAGAGACCCTTATCTGTCAAGTAAAGTAAAATTAAAGCTAAAAAAATTTTAAAAAAATTAAAATTAAAGGTGGTTTCTACCACCTACCCCCAAGAAACCATAATTCTTGGCGACGTTAACATAGATTGGAACACTATTAATGCTGACAATCCCTCCTCTCATATTAACCTACATGGTTTCTCCCAAACTATTACCTCACAACATATTACACCTACCTGACAACACCCCAATACTCTCTCAACTACTAATCCCCTACAACAATCTTAACTCACTTCGCTCCTCTAGTAAACTCATGACAAAATCTATAAAGGCAAACACAGCAGGTGATTCTCTATTCACTAACAATAGGTAGAAGTTGGAATCTCTTACCTAGTGACATAACTCTGACTACATCCCTGCCACTATTCAAACAGAAAATTAAACTGTACTTCCAAATCAATGGCTTTGTTCCTGCAGTACACCTGACTAACCATTTTCACTTACTCTGTTTCTCCTCCACTCTTTTCATCTCTACCTTATTAATTTCTGTTCCTTTTACTGTTCAGATTTAAGTATGTACATTTATGTGCAATTGTTGACATTTAATGAACTGCATATTGTAAACTTGTTTCTCTTTGAAATTATCTTTCATTCTTTTTGTTTTTGTAATTTCTGATTTTTGCTATAATCTTAGAGTAGTGAATTTTTTATGTAATGTACTTAGTATTTACTGGAGCTTTTCTCCTCGGGCCTCTGCTGAAAATGGACATGTATCCAGCCAGACTAGCCCGGTCAACAAATTTAAATAAAATAAAATAAATACAGCAATGTTAGGAAGAAGAGGAGCAGAATCCTGAGCCTGCATCCAGGAACAAAATTTTTTCCATTTTCCTGCATAAGATTTTCTAGTACTAGGACGTCTGGCTTCTAAAATGACATCCATAACCTGCTTGGGCAGTAAAAAAGAAATCAAAGGCCCTGGATTAACCAGGCCACCAGGTTGAGAGTTCTGACATGAGAGTGTAGAACCTGACCCTGATGTTGGGACAGAAGGTTCGGAGACAAAGGTAAAACCCAAGGGGGGTCCATGTTTTATAGAGTTGGATACCAAAACTGCCTAGGCCAATTTGGAGCCAGCAAAATAATCATCTTGGGCTTGTCCTGTTTTATCTTCAATAAAACCCGTGGAAGAGGAGGAAGAGGCGGAAAGGCATATCGCGACAGGTTCCTCCAACTGAATGACAGGGCGTCCACTTTCCAAGCCTCTTTGTGGAAAGTCCTGGTGCAAAAAGTCTGTAGTTGATGATTGAGATGGGATGCAAAGAGGTCTATGTGAGGACATCCCCAGACTGCTGTTATCATCCTGAATATTTTGGTGTCCAGCATCCACTCGTTTGGATCCGAAAAATTTCTGCTCAGACTGTCTGCCAGGAAGTTTTGTTTCCCTGGTAGAAACTGAGCTTGAAGATCCAGATTGCAAGCTAGAGCTGTGTTCCATAGATCCATGGCTAGTCTGCAAAGGGGGTAGGAATGAGATCCCCCTTGCTTGTTTATGTACCACATAACTGTAGTGTTGTCTGTCCGTATTAACAGTTGTCCTGGTTGTAAAAGATTCCTGAAGGCCAATAGAGCTTTCTGAATGGCTAACATTTCCTTTAAATTGATATGCAGGTGCTTCTGATCCTTTGTCCAAAGGCCCTGCAAACAATTGCCCTGAAAATGGGCTCCCCAAGCATAATCCGAGGCGTTCGTGGTTAGAATCCGAGAGGCAGGAGGCAGACGGAAGGGCTTCCCTTTGTTTAGAGCACATGCCCTGGACCACCAAAGAAATTCCTTTTGAAGGCAAGGAAGGACGGAGATCAGTATATCTAAACTGTGGCAATGCTGAGACCATACACTTTTTTAGGTACCACTGTATTTTCCTCATGTGTAGTCTTGCATATGGTACGAGAAGGATGCAGGAGGCCATGTAACCCAAAGCCTGCAGGAATTTCCGTGCAGATAGAGGAGTTAAAGTTGCCAACGTTCTGAAAGTTGAAGCCAGCTGTAACTGTTTTTCGGATGTCAGAAATGCCATCTGGGTTGTGGTGTTTAGAAGTGCACCCAGAAAAGTTATCTGTTGTGATGGTGTCAAATTTGACTTTTTTATGTTTACAGAGAATCCCAGGAACTTGAGGAGGTTCTGTACAAATTCTAGATGCTGGAGTAAGACATCCTTGCTGTCTGACTGAATTAGACAATCGTCCAGATAAGGGTAAATTTGAATTCCCTTGAGTCTGCAGTAAGCTACTACTGGAGCCAGGCATTTGGTGAAGACCCTGGGCGCAGTAGATAATCCAAAGGGCAGCGCAGAGAATTGAAAGTCTCTCGATCTGGTTTTGAACCAGAGGTATTTTCTGCGATCCTGCCTGATGGGAATGTGTAAATATGCCTCCTTTAAATCCAAAGTTACCATCCATGCATTTTTGGACAGCATTGGAAGTAGCTGCTGTACAGTAAGCATCTTGAATTTTGGAATCTCTAGAAAGGTGTTCAAGACCGACAGATCCAGAATGGGTCTCCATCAGTTTTGCTTCCTTGGGACTATAAAGAGCCTTGAATAAAAACCTTTTCCCATCTCTGAAAGAGGAACCAGTTCTATGGCATTCATAGCTAAAAGAGCTTCCACCTGGTTTAAGGCCTCCGTCCACTGATGTTTTGGAAGGTCTGACCATCCGCTTGGCCTTGGCAAGGTGTGAAAATGTAATTTGTAACCTCTTAAAACCACATCCAAAACCCATTTGTCTTGGGTTATTAGAGTCCAATTTTGATGAGAGTTTTCCTCCGAGAGGGGCTTCCAAGCAAGAAGTTCCTGTGGCCCAACAGAGGGAGTCACTGAGTTTGTTTCCTTTGAGGTTGTGACCTGTCCTCTCCTCCCCTAGGGGTGGAAGCAGTCCACTGACTTGGTCTATAAGCAGCTTGTGTTTGAGGCCTCCCTCTGGAACGTCTATATCTACCCCTCCGAGGTCTGTCTGAAGTGGGAAAGGACCAATTTTTAGAAGGCCAATTCCTGCTAAATCTAGGAGGCTGTACTTGTAAGAAATCTTTAACTGTTTGCATGGATTTCGCCTTATCCTCCATCTTTTTAATCACCTCTTCAGCTTTTGATCCAAACAAAACATTATGCTGAACAGGAGCATCCAATAATTTAGCCTTTACTTGTTCAGGTAAATTTTGTTCCTTTAGCCATGCATGCCTTCTTATGACTGTGCCAGAGGCCGCAGCCCTACAAGAAGCCTCCAAGGCATCAAATCCACAGTGTAAACCATGCTTCCCAACCTGTTCAGTGGCATGCAATAAGTCATGTAATTCCTCATCATCTGCACAGGCAGAAATGGAAGTAAGCTTTTGTTTTAAGACAGACAGTAGAAATTGCTGGTATTTAAACATATGAAACTGACAGTTTAAAGCCCTAATGGACAAAGTAGCAGAAGTGTACACCTTTTTGCCCCATATTTCTAAGGATCGAGAATCATTTTCAGTAGGAATAGGATTTTTGGCAGGAGCGGCCTTAGCTCCCTTAGGACCCTGAGAAATGGTTTCAGGGTCAGCAGAAGGGTTCTTGTATAAAAACTGATGGGAATCAGGAACCCTGTAATATCTATCAGGCTTAGCAGGAGGAAGAGTCGGGGGTTAAGTTAGCCTCCGAAAAGGCATCATCCACAATATCCAAAACAGGAGGAATAGCCAGGGGTCTATGTTGGGGAAGAAGAAGAAATTCCCTCAGTCTTTTTCTTGGATTCCGAATACTCCTGTCCTTCCCAGTGGAAATGTTACCTCATTTCATGCAAAGTTTCCCCAAAAGAAAAATCCTCAGGGGGAGAAGCTGAAGGAATGGATTCTTCAGCATCAGAATCCTCATAAGGAGGGAAAGAATATTCCTGATCGAAAGAAGAAACTGAGGAAACAGAAGCCTGATCAGAGGAATCATAAGAAACATCCTGCCTAGGCCTTTTGTCTGGAGGGGGATGAGAACCCCTAATCATAGTAAGTAAATCCTCCGCCATCTTGAGTAACTGTTTCTGTGACTTGGGAGCCGGTTCAGAAGAGGCCTGTGTAGAAGTCTTTGATTTTGAAGGAGTCTTTGCCTTTATTAGTAGCTGGGTAGGCCTGAAAACCCCTTCGGAAGCCGGTACCTGCACAGCGGCTCCGGATCCATCCGAAGGAGCATTGTCCGAAGGTCCTGCAACAGGAATATTTAAAGGCCTTGTTGGCTCCTCATGAGAGTCAGTTTCGGCCATCTGTTCTGAAATGGCAGACGACAGGGGCTGCAAAAGCGCCTCACTGACGACGGCTGAACCTGAAGCTGGCTCCAGTTTTGCGCTATCATCAGATTTGGACCTCGGAGGCCTGTCTTTATCCTTGCGACATTTGTGAACTCCGGTAGCCGGAACCGTATCAGACGACATTTTGTAATTAAAGCGCCTACCGAAGTAATGAAAGGCAAAATCGTACCTTCGCTTAATTGTACGTTGATTGAATCTAGCACAAAACCGACAACTAGCTACGTCGTGGTCAGGGCCCAAACAAGGAATACAGTAAGAATGAAAACCCTTATGAGGTATTTGCTTCCCACATGAAATACAATTATTAACTTTTCTGACATCAGAGTGTAGCAAGAAAAAAGTTTCCCCAACGGGGTACTTAGCTTTGAGTGGAGAAGAAAGTCTTCGGACCAAAGTATATCAGTAAAATTTGTCAGGAGTCAGCCGACCGGCACTTGCGAACTGCTATCACCGCATGGCAAGAAAGACTGGAGAAGATGGCGTCGGCTGTCAGCTTTATACTCCTGGCGCTCTGACGTCAGGGAGCATGGTTGAACAGCTGACGCCGGACCCAGACTTTGGAATTCTGGCCGACCGAGGGCTGCCTGCCAGCAGGGGAGAACCCTACAGTCATGACTGCAACAGTGAAACACGATGAACATCTGCCCAGATGGCTTACCTTACGCCACACAAACAAAGACAACTGACAACATACTTCAAACAAATGGCAACAAAAACCCAGTTATCTGCAAGACAAATTCTGCAGGCTTTGGGGTTCATGGCATCCTGCATTCTACTAATTCCATATGTGAGACTGCATATGAGGAAACTACAATGGTACCTAAAAAGTTTATGGAGTCAACATTGTCAGAGTCTGGAAACGAGGATTCCTCTCATTCCCTGCCTACAACAGGAGTTTCTTTGGTGGGCAGAGACACGTCACCAAAACAAAGGACAGTCATTCATTCTACCCCCTGCCACCCAAACCCTAATTACAGACGCATCAGACTATGCTTGGGGGCCCACCTGGCAGGGAGATGCATTCAGGGCAAATGGAACCCAAAACAAAAGCATCTGCATATCAACCAGAAAGAGATGCTAGCTGTACAGAATGCTCTGACAGCCTTCAAGGACTTACTTCATCCAGGACAACTACTGATAAAGACGGACAACACCACGGTTATGTGGTACATAAACAAGCAGGGGGGTACACATTCCAACCCCCTTTGCAGACCAGCCATGGCATTGTGGAACACAGCTTTGACTTACCAAATACATCTTCAAGCTCAATTCCTGCCAGGAAAACAAAATACTCCGACAGACGACCCAAGTAGAAATCTTATGGACCCGCACGAATGGAAACTGGATCCACAAATCTTCAGCATGTTAACACAGAAATGGGAGGAGCTCAGACATTTGTCTCTACCCAAAATTATCAGCTGGACAAATTCTGCACAAGAACTTATCACAGAAAAGCATGGAAAGTGGATGCCCTATCCTTCAGTTGGAAAAAACCTATCAGTCTATGCCTTTCCCCCTCTGCCTCTTCTCTCCAAGGTCTTACTAAAAGTCAGACAGGAAAAAACAAAAATGATCCTAGTTGCTCCGGACTGGCCTCGCCAGCACTGGTACCAAATTCTAAGGAATATATGTCTCAACTTCCTCCTCGGTACTTGCCTCGAATACCTTATCTACTGTCTCAGCAGAACAATCAAATTCTGCACACTCCGCTCCAAACTCTGAACCTTGCAGCATGGCTGATTATTTAATTATTCAAACACCTCTCGGTAAATTTGTGATGGATGTCATTTTGAAAGCCAGAAGGCCTAATACTAGAAAATCTTATGCTGATAAATGGAAGAGATTCTGTGCTTGGAACCAAGCACAAGGAACGGACACAGCAAAGCCCAATACTCCTCAGATTATACAATATTTGACAGATGCTTGACAAGGGCCTATCTTTTTCTTCAATAAAAATCCATGCCTCTGCCATCTCGGCTCATTACAACACAGAGCCTCCCCTCTTTTCTCACCCTCTGCTTAAACAGTATCTTAGAGGGGCCAAAAATGTAAGGCCTCCCAGAAGATCACCAACTCCTGCATGGGACTTCAACTTTGTGCTGGAAAAAGTCACCCTGCCTCCTTCTGAACTAGCAGCTACTGCGGATATAAAATTTCTATCTTGGAAAACAGCTTTCCTCTTGGCAGTCACTTCAGCAAGAAGGAAGGGTTTCAGAACTACAGGCTCTCATGGCTGTGGAGCCTTTTATTACATTTTACCCGGACAGGGTGCCCCTCAGGACCAATCCTTTTATGCCTAAGGGGGTATCCAGTGTGGCTCTTAACCAACAATTCACCTGCCAACATTTTACCCAAATCTGCAGAACCAGGGGGAGCAGATTCTGCACTCATTGGATGTACACAGACAAGATTCTACTTAAACAGGACCGAATCTCTAAGAAAGTCTGAGCAACTACTGGTAGCATTTGCTGCAGGGTCAGAGAGGAACGCTACATCAAAGCAGACTATTTCTAAAAGTGGATAAGCCACTGCATTTGTTTCTACTACTTGCACCATGGTAAACCTGTGCCCAAGAGATCAGGTCACATTCCACCAGGGCTGCCTCTACCTCAGCAGCTTTTCTCAGAGGGGTTCCAACCAAAGATATTCTACAGGCCGCTATTTGGAGCTTTGTTCATACCTTCACAAAGCATTATCATTTACCTATCTTCTCCAAATCCAGGGCAGGCTTTGCCACTATTCTGCAGGGCCTTTTAGCCGCTCCTAATGCTATTTAGTTCCATCCTACCATCCATAGCTTTGGGATTCTATCCAAATGTAATGACTGCAAAAGTGAAACACAAAGAACATAGTACAGTTGTGTACACTTACCATAAATGTAGATGTTACGAGTGTATTCACTGTTGCAGTCCGGGTTACCCACCTGTCATCCCCCTTTCTATACCTTCTTTCCTTCACTATACTCAAAAGCCTTTGTGGTGTATTTGCTTTTTAGTTGAAGGTAAAGTTTAGGTTTCTAAAAGTGCATCTATGTATTTACCGTTTATTTGTATATATTATTTTTGCTCCCCATTCGGGGGGCACCTGACATCTGGGGCAAGAAAAACTGAATAAAAGGGCGTCGGCTGCATGTTTTATACCCCTGATGACCTGATGTCATGAAGAGGAGACAGCAACCGATGCAGGACCCAAGACTTTGTTATTCAGGCAGACTGAGGGCAACCTGCCAGCAGATTACCCAAATGTAATGACTGCAACAGTGAATACACTCGAACATCTACATTTATGGTAAGTGTACACAACTGTACTTTCCTTCTGTAACCAGGGAACCAGAGGCAGCTGGTGTTCCAGTGACCAAGAAAGTTGGCACCATAGGTTCCTTAGGTACCATTGCAGTTTCCTCATGTGTAGCCTGGCTAATGGCACCAAAAGGATGCAGGATGCCTTGTACCACAGTGCTTGCAGGAATTTACTTGCTGTGAGGTGTGTCCTGCAAGCTAGCTGGGAGGAGTATAGGGGGAGAAACCTCTGCTTTTCTGGAGAGAGGAAGGCTCTTTGGGAGGAGGTGTCCAGAAGAGCTCCCAGGAAGGTTATCCGTCCTGTGGGTTGTAAGTGAGATTTTTCCATGTTGATGGTAAATCCCAGAGAGGCTAGGAGGTTTTGGACAAAAATATAGATCCTGCAGGAGTTTTTCCCTGCTGTCCACCTGGATGAGGCAGTTGTCCAGATAGGGGGTAAATCTGTATACTTTTCTGTCTGCAAAAGGCAATGACAGGAGCCAGGCATTTGGTGAAGACCCGGGAGCAGTGGATCAGCCAATGAGCAGAGCAGAGAATTTAAAGTGCTCTGAAGCGGAGGAAACTCCTGCAGGACTCCCTTATGGGGATATTGAGGTAGGCATCTTTCAGACCTAGGGTTACTACCCAAGCATTTGGTGACAGCACTGGCAACAGTTTCTGAAGAATTAGCATTTTGAATTTTGACAATAGGAGGGACAGATTTAATGTGGATAGGTCTAGAATAGGGCACCATGTGCCCTCTTTCCTGGGTACTAGAAACAACCTTGAATAAAACCCTTTTCCTGCTTGCTCTTCTGGAACTGGTTCCACTGCCCCTTGAGGACAGAGTTTCCGAATCCGGAGGAGGGCCTCTGTTCTCTGATTTGCTGGCATGTCTGGATAACCTGATCATTTTGGGTTCTCCTTGAAAGAGAATCTGTACCCCTGGGAAATTATACTTAAGACCCATTGACCCGTTGTGATAGTCTGCCATTTGTTTTTGAATAGGGACAGCCTTCCTCCTAGCCTAAGGGTGGGGTACGCGAGAGAGGGGTGAGGGGGAGTTATTGTGCGTCTTTAGGGTAGGAAGTGGACTTAGAACTCAATTGCCTAGGAGTGGTGGAGGTCCACTGTCTAGGCCTCTGCTGGCTTTGGTGCTGCTGCCTGGAAGGTCCATCTCTGCTTCCTTCCCTTTGGACAGCTTTGGTTTGGGCAGGAAAGGACCAATGCTTGGTGAGAAAGTTCCTACTGAAATCTGGGAGGCTGCACCTGCAGGAAGTCTTTGACTGTCTACATTGATTGGGCCGTATCCTCCATTTTCTTTATTACTTCCCCTGCTTCCTCCCTATCCAAGAGAGTGTCCAGAAGTTTTGATTTAACTTTATCAAGCAAAGGTAGTGCTCTCAAACCATGCATACTTCCTAATGACGGATCCCGAAACAGCAGCTCTGCTAGAAGCTTCTAGAGCATGAAAGCCGCAATGCAGGGAATGTTTTGCTACTCGAGAGCTACAGTGCATCAGATCTCCTAGTTCTCTGGAAGCCGTAACCCCTCTGGTAAGGAGGAAATTTTCTGCATTAAACATTCCAATGTGTTCTGCTGAAATTTAAGCAAGTGGAATTGGCAGTTGAGGGCTCTAATGGCTAAGGTAGCCGAAGTGTATACCTTTTTGCCCCATCAGTCCAATGCTCTGCTCTCCTTGTCAGAGGGTAATGGGTTCTTGGAAGAACTGGCCCTATCCCCCTTAGGTCCCCGGGTGACGACCTCTTGGTCGGCTGCAGGATTCTTGAATAAATAAATACTTGTGGGTATCTGGTACCCTGTAGTATCGGTCAGGCTTTCTAGGTGCAGGAGGGAGGGCATCAGGGTTGAGGCCAGACTCCAGGAAAACCTCCTCCACTACATCCAGAATGGGAGGGATGGCTAGGGGTTTGTGCTGTGGCAAGTCCAGGAACTCTCAATCTCTTCTTTGATTGGGGGTAGTCCTGAGCTTCCCAATGGTAGTGTTCTCTGAGCGTATTTAAAGTTTCCCCTCGGGGGGGCTGCAGAAGGAATGGATTCCTCGAGTCGAGAAAGGGGTCTTTTTGGGAGTGGCCTTGCTTTTAGGCCTCAGAGTTTCAATGAGTGTGTGCTATTTTGTCTGGTGGCGTGGACTTCGTTTTTTGTCTGGCGGACATGTGAAAGGCCTCCTCGGAAGCTGGTGCCTGCAAAGCAGCTCCGGACCCAATCTGTGGAGCTGACGGCTGATATGTCAGGAGGAGCATCGTAAACCGGCAGCATACCAGACTCCAAAACTTTCTACTGTGGAAATTCCAAAAGAAAAGGAAAGACCAACGAACGCCATTTTGCATGAATAACTACTCTCCCTGAAATGCCTGGCTACAAAAGCAGCTCTTCTACAGATGGTCCTAGCGTTAAATAAAGCAAAGAACCGACATCCAGGGATGTCTTTGTCTGGGCCTAGACAAGTCACACACAGATTATGGAAGTCTCGGTGTGGTATTTGTTTTCCACAGCAGAGAAAATTTACTTTTTCAGACATCGGTTAAGTGCAAGAAAAAGATCCCCAATGGGGCACTTAGCTTTAGTAGATTCTCTCTTAACTCTGGCAATGGCCGACCGACACACTCGCAAACTGCTTCTGCTTTGAGCTCCACGGCAATAAAGACTGATGTAATGGTGTCAGCTGCCTCTCTTTATAGTCCTGACGTCAGTCTCAGGTGACCTGCAGCCAACGCAGGAAGGAAATCCTTTACTCTGGCATTTGGGCCGGCTGAGGAATACCCAGCAGGAATAACCCACAAGTGATGACTGCAACAGTGAAACACGAAGAACATCTTGGTGACTAGCAAACCTGACATCTTTGAAAGTCAACATCACACTTAAATGATATGAATACAATGTTACAAGGGGCACAATGTTTATATGCTAAACTGTCAAGTTTTCAGAAGAGTGAAAGGTCAGTCTTTCTTTACTTTCCTAAACGGAAAAGCAGTTTTCAGCAGAATCAACTTAACAATGCAATATATGCAGTCATATGGATCTGTTGGACAGTCCAACAGAAGATTCTGTGACTTCTGAGGCAACCCAATTATTATCCCTTTACACTGACTCTTGTGAGAAGCCATCTGACAACTGACCATTCAAAGTGACAGCATCTGACTACAGCCAGCTACTGGCCTGAAGACTCCAAACTTGAGCAGTCTGAAGCAACCACCAACTGATTATGATGACATTAAGTGCTTAATAAAATAGTTGGTTATCAGATTTTTTTTCCTAAAAACTACTGCAGATTTTTAGTCCTCCATCCTGTGAAATCTTATTATCCTAATCTCTTCACGTCCCCATTTAGCAATCCTTTCATACAAATGAAAAAAGTTGCAAAAAAGACAACTAGCCATAGGCTTTTTAAAGATAAATAAAAAAAAAAAATTCTTTCACTTAAAACTGTACAAGGGAAAAGAACACTCATTTGGTCAATCATGGAGTAGAATGCCCACCTCCGTATGGACTTGTCCAAACACCTGCCACAAATGGAATGACCACAACACAAAAAAAAAACAAACAAAAAAAAAGTTAATAGGAAGCAACCACTACCTTGCATGTAGTGTCTCAATAGACTCTATCCTGTCAGACCTATTACACATTTAGAAGTCCAATGGTTGCATACACACATGGGATCTCAGTCTTTTCGGTAATATAAACGAAACATGTTGGAGAGAGGAGTGTATCACAGAACAGTTCCGCTTCCATGGAACAGTCTTCCATTTCACATCAAGAGAAAAGTACTTAAATTCACCCTTGGTTAAGCACCATAGTCCCCTCTCGGATGGGGCACAATTTAATGACCCAACACATCCAGTTCTTACAGTCTCCAGGTTACGGTTACATGCACACACAATATACAAGTGCTAAAAACTACTTTGGGAATGTAAGACTAGACTTGTTAAAATCCTCACAGATCAACAGTCTATGAATATATGAATAAAAATATTTATCTACAGCTACATTTTTTCTAGCCAATTCTTTTTCAAAACAAGTTTATTGTTTTAACATATAAGAGAAATATCATAACAATTTTATACAAAATTAAAAATAGGTATTATAATATTCAACAAAACAACTAAAGTATTTACAAAGACATCCACTACAATCAGATCAATTAATTAAACTAAAATACTGTGCTATTGAAATTAGAATTTTTTTAACAAATTTTGTAAATTATCCCATACAATAAAATGTGATGTTTTTCTAGTTGTTCTCATTCTAATTGTGCTTATTTCCATATGACACATTATATTCATAACATTTTTAAATTCATTGAACGAAGGAGGTGTATCTGAAATCCAATTTCTAGTTATTATTTTCCTAGCCACTGCTAGGACTTTTCTAGCCAATTCTGAAGTACAAGGATTGCTGAATTCTAAGATGAACTATCACACTTTTGAGGAACAGATATAAAAGCTGCAAACACTCATGGGTAAGCTTTAGGAGAGTTCTGTCTTTCTTCAGTCTCTCTTCCAATAAATCACCCAAAGCTTTTGCTTACTAAACACACCCAGCTCCTTTACTACCCTCTTAAGAAATCAGTTAACTCAAACGCTATCAGCTGGTTCAAAGACTTCTACCATCTCCAGCATCCCTTACCAAAGCAGTGATCTGTGTTCCAGAGCTCCACAGTAGTCCCACTGTTTTCAGTCTTATTTTAACTACTATATTGACCCCCCCCAATCCCCCCAATTAAGCAAATTATGTCATTATCCTTCGATCCAGGGGATCTGAGAAAGGTTGTTGAGGTAGATACACAGCCCTGGTGGAATGTGATCTTATCCCCTGTGGGGAAGGTTTTCCATGGTGTTTATAGCAGAAATTAATGCAATGGGCTATCCATTTAGAAATGGTTTGCTTTGAAATGGCCTTCCCCTCTGCCCCTGCAGCAAAGCCAAATAGCAGCTGTTCAGATTTTCTCAGAGGCTTAGTCCTGTCCAAATAAAATCTAAGTTGTTTGTGCACGTCCAAAGAGTGCAGATTTCGTTCTCCTTTGTTTTCTGGATTAGGAAAAAAGGTAGGCAAATGAATGGACTGATTTAGGGCCACACTAGACACCACCTTGGGCATAAAGGAAGGATTGGTCCTGAGGGAAACCCTGTCTGCATGGAAGATGATGAAGGGCTCCACTGCCATGAGGGCCTGTAATTCAGACACTGTTCTTGCTGAAGTGATGGCTAGAAGGAAGGCAGTTTTCCAAGAAAGGAATTTCAACTTTGCAGTTGCAGCTGGTTCAAATGGAGGGAGAATGAGCTTTTCCAAGACAAAGTTAAGGTCCCAGGTTGGAGTAGGTGCTCGCTTGGGGGGGGGGGGGTCTTAAATTTTTAGTCCCTCTGAGGAATTGCTTTAACAGGGGGCGAGAGAATACGGACGGTTCAGTATTATAATGTGCTGAAATTGCAGAGGCATGAATTTTGATTGACGAGAAGGATAGGCTCTTGTGGAGCATTTCTGTTAAGTACTGAAGAATATGAGGTAAACTGGGCACCGATGTGCCCATACCCTGGGTCTGGCACCAGGAACAGTATCTCTTCCACTTCTCAGCATAGGATTTTCTAGTACTAGGTCTCCTTGCTTCCAGAAGGACATGTGGCACCTGCTTACTGAGGGATGCCATTGGAGAGCTCAAGGAATTAGCCAGGCTGTAAGGTTCAGGGTTTGAAGCAGAGGTGGTAGAATCTGGCCGGATAGGTGCCATGGATCCAGCAGTATCATGCGGCGCAAGAGGGGGTACCAGTGCTGGCAAGGCCAGTCTGGTGCAATAAGAATTGTCCTTGGTTTGTCCCGTTTGATCTTTAGCAGAACCTTCGAGAGGAGAGGCAGAGGCGGAAAGGCATAAACCGAGAGGATTTCCCAGGTGAAGGACAAGGCATCCACTTTCTATGCTTGACTGTAAGGAGTCCTTGCGCAGAATTTGTCCAATTGGTAGTTCTGGGGGGAGGCAAACAGGTCTACCTCTGGAGTCCCCCATTTGTTCCTCAAGAGGCTGAATATTTTAGTTTCCAGTTTCCATTTGTGTGGATCCAGGAGATTTCTGCTTATGTTGTCTGCCAGTGAATTTAGCTTGCCTGGCAGGAATTGAGCTTGCTGGTGCACTTGGTAGCTCAAGGTGGTGTTCCACAGACCCATGGCTAGTCTGCAGAGTGAGTACGAGTGGGTTCCTCCCTGTTTATGTACCACATAACTGTGGTGTGGTCTGTCTTTACCAATAATTGTCCAGTAAGGATGTGGTCCTTGAAGGCTGTCAGGGAATTCTGTACAGCTAACATTTATTTTTGTTTGATATGCAGGTGCACCTGACTCTGGTTCCATTTGCCCTGAATGCACTGTCCTGCCAAGTGAGCCCCCCATGCATAGTCTGATGAGTCTGTAGTCAGGGTTTGGGCGGCAGGGAGTAGATTGAAAGGGAGCCCCTTGTTGAGGTGACAGGCCTTTGCCCACCAAAGGAACTCTTTATCCAAGGAATGATAGGAATCATAGTTTCCAGGTCCTGAGAATGTTGACACCATAGGCTTTTTAGATACCACTGCAGTTTCCTCATATGCAGTCTTGCATATGGAATATGCAAGAGGCCATGAACCCCAGGGCTTGCAAAATTTTCCTTGCAGATAGTCTACTTCAAACTCCTGGCAACAAAGACCCAGCTGTAATAAACTTGTTTCTCTGGTGTGAGGTAAGCCATCTGGGAAGTTGTGTTCAAGCTTGCTCCCAGGAATACAATATGTTGGCAGGGTACCAGATGAGATTTATTTTCGTTCATGGTGTACCCCAGTGAGGTTAGAAGTTTCTTTACAAATGCCAGATGTTTTAATAGCATATCCTGGCTTTCTGCCTGAATAAGATAATTGTCCAGATATGGGTATATCTGAATATTTCTCTGTCTGCAAAATGCAATGGCTGGAGCTAGACACTTTGTGAATACCCTGGGCGCAGTAAATAAGCCAAAAGAAGTTCAGAGAACTGATAGTGCATGGACATGCTCTGAAGCGTATGTATTTCCTGCAAGATTCCCTTATTGGAATGTGCAGGTAAGCTTCCTTCAAGTCTAAGGTTGCCAACCAGGCATCTTTGCCTAGCATAAGAAGCAGCTGTTGAAGTGTTAGCATTTTGAATTTTGGGATTATCAAAAAAGGTGTTTAGAGAGGTCCAGGATAGGATGCCAGGAGCAGTCTTTTCTGGGTACCAGGAAAAATCTTGAGTAAAAACCTTGTCCCCTTTCTTCTGCTGGGACAGGTTGAACAGCCCTGATACTTAGAGAGAGAACCTACTGTTGAGCCTCTGCCCACTGATTTGGGGGTAGGTCTGGCCAACCGTTTGGGGTTGGTAAGGGTGCGGAAGTGGAATCTGTATCCTTGGAAAACTATATTTAAAACCCATTTGTCCTGGGTAAGGAGTTCCCAGTTTTTTGCAAGCAGGGCGATCTTTCCTCCTAAGGGAGCAGACAGTTGGGCAGGGCTTGGAAGGGTTAAGGTTAAGTCATTGTGACATTTTTCTATAGGGGGAGTCTCTTACTACTTCCAGCTTTGGAAGTGGGAGCCCCCCACTGCTTAGGCCTGTGCGTAGCCTGAGACTGTAACCTAGGCGGTCTGCTGTTCCTGGGTTTGGACTGAGAAGGCCTGGAAGAGACTGGAAAGAACCAATTCTTAAAAGGCAAATGCCTACTAAATCTAGGAGGCTGTACTTGCAGGAAATATTTAACAGTTTGCATAGATTTAGCTTTTTCCTCCATCTTTTTAAAGGACTTCTTCTGCCTTGTTGTTGCCAAACAGGCGGTCTTGGTTTAAGGGAGCATCCAGTAATTTAGCTTTAACATGATCTGGCAAGTTTTGCTCCTTAAGCTAAGCATGCCTTCTAAGCACAGACCCAGTGACAGCAGCCCTGCAAGATGCTTCTAAAGAGTCAAAACCACATTGCAAAGTATGTTTACCAACTTGTTCAGCAGAATGCATTAAATCCTGTAATTATTTATGTTCAGCACAGTCAGGAATCAACATAATTTTGTTTAAGTAGTCCCATAATATGCTGCTGATACATTAACATATGAAAATGGCAATTTAAGGCTCTAATGGCCAAATGAAAATGGCAATTTAAGGCTCTAATGGCCAAAATAGCAAGTGTATACCTTCTTACCCCATCTGTCCAAGGCCCTGGAATCTCTATCAGAGGAGGTAGGGTTTTTGGCAGCAGTAGCCTTAATGCCCTTTGGTCCTTGGGAAATGGTCTCTGAATCCACAGTAGGATTCTTGAAGAGGAACTTGTGAGAGTCAGGTACTATCAGTCAGGTTTTCTGGGAGCTGGAGGTAAAGTGTCCAAGGCCAGGCTAGATTCCAAGAAGGCATCATCTACAATGTCCAGAACAGGAGGGATAGCTAAAGGCCTGTGTTGAGGGAGGAGCAAGAGTTCACTAAGCCTCTTTTTGGAGTCAAGAGTAATCCTGGCTTTCCCAGCGGAAATGCTCCCTAAGTGTGTGCAAGGTTTCTCCAAAAGAAAAATCTTCTGGAGGGGAAGCAGAGGGAATGGAATCCTTTGCATCAAAATTCTCACAGGTAGATAAGGGCAAATCCTGGTAATCAGAAGAAACAGAAATTTCAGAATCCTGATCAGAAGAAAAATCAGTTCTAGGTCTCAGAGGGTGAAGGCTGGCTTCCCCTAATTAAAGGTCTTCAGCCATTCTAAGCATTTGTTTTTTTAGGCATATGGGCCTGACCATGCGGTTTGGACAATCTGTTTTCTAGGCGTGGGTAGAGTTTTAGACCTTGATGAAGAAGATGGCATTGGTTTAAAATGCAAATCTGTAGGCCTGAATACACTCTCAGAAGCCGGTGCCTACACAGCAGCTATGGACCCATCCAAGGTAGAGACATCCGCAGGTTCCATAGTTGAAGCATCATCTCGCAGCGTAACGGATTCCGAATGGGTCTCAGTAGAGGCCTGCGAATCTGAAGTAGCGGGTATCAGGGGCTGTGAAAGCACCTCACTGAGTACCGGCGACTAGCTTAATGGAAGCGTCGTCAGCAGTTTTGGACCTATGCAGTCTGTCTTTATCCTTACGTTTTTTCGTAATATTGGTAGTTGGATGGCTTACCGAAACCATTTCTGGCTAGTTAAATCGAGTACCAAAATAATTTGCTGAGAAAATATACAGACGACGAATAGTTTGGGGGTTGAATAAGGCACAAAACTGACAGCGAGGAACGTTGTGGTCTGGGCCTAAGCAAGTAATGCAGTACGAATGAAAATCTGAGGTATTTGCTTTCCAAAGGTAAGACAATTGTGTCAGCTTTTACTGACATTGGTTAAGAGCAAGAAAAAGGATCCCCAACAGTGTACTTAGCTTTTTTCAAAGACTTCGGTTCCGAAACTCAAAAATGAAAATTTCAGGAGTCGGCCGACAGGCACTTGCGAACTGCTTTGGGCACCCCGCGGCAAGAAAGACTGATGTAATGGCATTGGCTGCATGTTTTATACCCCTGATGACCTGACGTCATGGAAGAAGGGACAGCATCCGACGCAGGAATCCAAGACTCTGGTATTCAGACCGCCTGAGGGCTACCTGCAGGCAGATAACCCAAAATGTAATGACTGCAACAGTGAAACACGAAGAACATCCACTGACAGGTCCCACTCCCCTACAGGACAGCTGAACTGCAGTGCCACAGCCCAAGGGAAACTAAAAACAAACCTTCGTGTGTCCATGGAGTTGCGAGGCATGCTTCCTTGCACACCAATCAGCTACAATAACTCAACCCTCCAAACAAGGTCAGTGATGTGGCGAACACGCTGCCTCCCTCCCTATGAATGGGCAAGCTCACACTGACTGCAAATTCACATCCCACCAGAAGTAGTTCTTCCAACTCCCAGAGCACTAGTCAAGCACGGTACATCTGAATCAAACGCAAAACTCTCTACTCTGCATGCCCACACAAATTTTATTTTACTCAAGTTATGATACAGACCCAAATGCAGAGTCAGGTCTGAAAAGTTCTAAAATTATAATGTTAATGCATTTCAACTAAGATGATTAAACAATCTGCTAAGAGAACAGTTGGATTGTCTGTATAATTAGCTCCATCTCACTACAGTAACAGACCATTAACAAAAACAGTAAATTGGAGAAACTACAATACAAAATATTGAGGAACACTATCATGGTCCAATAGATGACACACATTCTCTTAATTAAAATTACCAACCACCTAAGGGCACTAGATGCGAGATAATGACAGGATAAAATTTCCAGGAGTTTGGAATGGCATGCACTACAAACACCTTTTAAAAGTTAACGCATACGGCAACATTACCATTGCTTATCAGGGTACAAATGTAATCAACTGCATCAAGGGCTTATCAGTTTCTATGTAGAAATTCATCACTTGCAAAATATCTAGGTTTCAGTTTGTTTTAGGAACTTGAAGTACCAAGTAATGTTTTTCAAAGTAAATGTAACACATCCAAAATAAGAAGGAATACATACACTATATTAGGCTATTCACAAAAGTGCCTGACAAAGAAGTCGTGAACCTCCAGATCCTTAAGGTGAGGAAAAGGTGAAAGGGCACAGCTACAGCCAGAATGAAATGTCAACATTCTTTCAAAGTTTCCTGAGATTGCCAACTAATTAACTATTCAGACAAATAAGGTTTCCTTCCATCAAAAATGGAGTATTTTGCATATTCCTCAGCAATTTGAATTATAACATGTCAACAATGAGTTTGTGTGGCATGACTCACAAATTTTATTTGGAACTCACTGGTTGTATTAGCTTACACCATTGATAACTGGAAAATTCCACACTTTTTCAAAAATGTTTACTTCAAAAGTCATTTAAATCATAATTTAGATACTTGGCACCATTAGATCCTCTTGAAAACTGGACTGAACCTAGCAGGGCTATCCTTCCATCCACAAATCCTTTTTCCCCCCAGTTGTGCACATGGGATTGGGGTGCACTTCTACAACGAGAATCATCCTAGTGCCAAGTGTGTACACCAAAAGGTAGCTTGCCCTGGCTACTGTAGCAGCTATCCCAGTTTAACTAGAAGCAAAAAAGGTACAACCCAGGATGTTTTTTTTCTTGGTTGTGGCCTCTGTTACCCACACTAAGTACTAACCCCAGGGTCACAATTTTAAAAAAGACAGACAGCACGCAATTTTGACAAGTTGCACCAGTTGACAAAACTACTAATTAAAACCCTATTTTGGCTTGGGATTAATCCGCTGGAATACAGGGAATCCAATGTGACTTTTCCACATGACAGAAATACAATGCTACGCCATCCCACTGCATATGGAACAGAGAGCTGAATTAAAAGTACCCCCCTCCCCCCCCCAAAAAAAACTCTTGTTTCTACAAAGACAGCACTTCTAAATTTAAAAAGATTTTAGACCACTTGCATAAAGGAAAATCAGCAGGAGATCTCAATGTTATCACTTACAGCTCCTGACCAACCATGATTTTAGATGTCAAGACAAGAACCCTATCTAGAGTACTCTGAGGCATTTTATCAAACAGTGAAGTTGATTAGCTGAATAAGCCCATTAAGTTTAATGTCAGAATAACTACAGACTAAGGACAGCTTCCACTCAACGTTGAAGACACACTATAGGATCAGCTCTGAAATTCGTAAATAGCAAAAGCAAAACCTCATTTACTACAGCTAAGGTAGGGCTTGGTGCAATGTAAATACAGATAACGAGCATTTTGTCTCTCCTTATTTTTAAAACATTTAAAGTTTCTCTGAGAAAAATATGTGGTATCTTCTTGTCCATTAGGAAAACGGGCAAGGTGCTCCTGAAAAAGGTTAGCAGCACTGCCAGATCTGTACAATTTCTCTCAGCGTGGATAATGCTGTAGTGACCCCTGTCCACCTTTACTCATACACGCTAAACCTATCCCTACACATTACGTTACTAACAGCATCTATACAAAACACAAAAGGACACAGAACACACACAGCACCAAATATATGCAACACTGAATCTATCCTCTTATCTAAAATACTAACCCACAGACACTTACATATACACATCAAGTCCTCAAAGATGTACAGATACACACACATTATATATATATATATATATATATATATATATATATATATATATATATATATATATATATATATATATATATATATATATATATATATATAAATGCAGGCTGTAACAGAATAAATAAGAAAAGATGAAATACTGAACAGGTTTTCATCTCAGTATTCGCGAAAGAAAGAAAGAAAGGTGCCAAGTCAGAAATGGCCTTGGAATGAAGTTGCAACAACTAGTCAGATGGGAGAACAAGGATGGAAGAAAAGATAACCAGAAGCAAGAGAAGCTAGGACCAGGGAACCAAACAACTACATTAGGGGGTGGTGAAGGAAAAGACCGGAGTTATGCATTCCACTGACAAACGTGCAACCGGTATTTGTAAGGTATGCAAGTCTAATGGAATCAAACAGACAAGAAACAAAAATGTCAATAAGCCACATGCCAATGTTACTACTTCTGGTGCAAAACATTTCCTTTCTACCTACTTTATTTCAGAAAATGGGCTACTAAGTAAGCACCAGCAAGGGTTCATGGAAGGACACTTGCAAAACTTTCATACATATTTTATAAACAGGCACCAGCAGATAGACAAAACATTTAGTCAGACTGCTCCCAAAACTCTAAAGGGAAGGTTAGTAAAGAGATCAAGGTAGCCCTGAACGCAGTGAAGGTGTAGTGGATGGAGCTATAAAAGTCAGAGGACAGGAAGATGACCAATGAAGTATCAGACATCTGACATTCGTGGTGTCAATATTTATTTTTTTCTTTGTATCCAGGGGGCAAACCCCATTTCCAGGAGGTCCAAGACAAAACACTCCAATAAAAAAAAAAAAAAATTTCACCAAGTCAGCTGCTTCACATTTGCAAAACATATTTCATAGCATGAACAATCCAACTTTGTATGTATAACGTACATATACATACACTCACATTTCAGAAACATATGAAAAAATTACAGCCAAGAATACAGACAATGGAAGATTAAACACAGGGAAGATATTACAGACAAAGAAAATAGCAGAAAGGAAGACAGACATCTGCACACAAGTAGCAACACAGTAAAGAAAAACAGAGGTACATAGTAAGAGGTACATAGTAAGAAGCTAACTGAAGTACCCAGGTGAGACCAAAAGACTTCTACTGCAGAAACAGCTATGCAGGAAGGAAGAAAAAAGTATTCTGGCATACAGCCAAGATCTGTGGTTTGCAGACAACATAAATAAGAAAAAAGGAAGAGCACAAAAGGATCTAAGAAATTGAAGGACAAACAGAAAACATATTAGCCAAAAGACCCGAAGGACAACTACATTTGTCAGACTTCAACATGACAATCAAATATAAAAGTAAAGCTAGAAGAAGAAACAAACAAGGAATAACTCATTTTATGTTACACTACATGCACAGACTAACATACTAATAACATCCGGAATGGATCGAAAATTACTTGCAAATAACAGCAAGACTGAGGGAGAAAGTTTGGAGACAGCTCCTGAGATTGCATTTGACTACCTTCTGATTTTCCTGATGTCAAAGTTATGCAGTTAATAATCCAAAGGTACAAAACAGTACGTATAGAAAACTCACCACTACACACAAAACGAACCACTAGGAACAACAGATAAAGCAGTGGCAAAGGTCAGCAAAATGCCGGGCTGTATGCAACATGGATTGAACTTAAGAGACCCCCCCCCCCACCAAAGTGAGCAGGTGGAGTACAAGTAGAAATGAAGACAGTGTACCGCTAGAACATACTCACACCAAAGACTGGTCTTACCCTATTTGCATGATAATATGTACAGATGGGCCTCCTGGCCTGTTAAACACAAAGATCATTACTGTATATCATTTTTTTAAGTCTGAAATCCCTCCCTCTGGATAATAAAAAAAAATATTCAGTTCCACTTGTTACATATGCATTTCTGACATTGTGTATGACCTGTACCACAATGCACTAAACCCAATTCATCACCATTGATCTCCCAATATTATACAGTAGAATACCAAGTTATCAAACTGTTAAGTACAGCACACCTCAAAAGGGGGCATATGGGGATCAAGTGAAAATACAAGAAAAGAGAAGACACCTACAAATAAACCAACAGCCATTTCAGAGCATTTTCTCCATGTTCAACATACACCATACGAAAGAGTTCTTCATACCGCCGCATTCATCTCCCTGTCTTTTGTACCCATGCCCTAAGAACACTTCATAACCCAACATTAAATCCTTTTAGAACCAGAAGTAAAGCCCTAAATGTTTCAGAATCACAGGTTGCACCAGTATTCAACAAATAAAATTTAAAAAAAGCCTAAAAACAGATAACCCCCCCAAATTTCTTGTTTCCTTTCTGAAAAGCACCAGTAGCCAGTACATTCTGATTTCACATCCTTCATCCACTACTGTTCACACTTGTATTAATCATGAAAAATATTCCTGTCAATCAATAGCATTCAAATATAGCCATCTAGAAAACTTAATATTCCACACCTTTAATATACTATTGTCGTAGAATCAGCCTACACAGCTCTACATAGAAGTGTTCAGTTCATAATACATCAAGAGAAATTTTAGCTATCAGAAGGTAATATTTTTGTGCAGAAAACCTCAGTTACCTACTTAGTGATTGCTATATTCTATATACAGACAACTACAATGAATGTCAACATTACACTTTAGTGTTTTATTGTACTTAAATATTTGTTAACCACACGAGTTCACTGAAAAGAAAAATTCAATACAAAAAAAAGCAAACAGGATAATCTACACTTTAACCATAAGACTGGAATACAGCAATATAGAAAAAAGACAAAAAATGCCAAGGATTCCGATTTGTGCTACACCTGCAAACCACAGTGCAACAAAAACAAAATAGACACTGCTTCTAGATTATAAAACACAAAATTCAGTAACTACAAAAGAAAGCAAAATCTGGTTTGGAAAGGAGAGCATGGAAAACAGGCAATCGTATGAAAAATGCCCTTTAACTCAACAGCACGCTGCTCTATTAAAGTGCAGCAGAAGTGAACCCTCAAGAATAGGCCTGGCCACCTCCTTTTTGACCATGTTTTAATTAATCAAACCACCCCCTCAGCACAAACAAGTCTTAGACAGAGTGTCAAAAGATTCTAACTGAATTGCTTCCTCTAGAAAGACACCCAGAAAGGAAAAATAAGACAGATCCACGTTGTGTCTCACAGCCCTGTTAGCCAAAATTTCAAACTCAAAATGCAGAGGTGCCACTATCAAACTTAAATGACTAATTTACAACCTGTAAAGTTCATTCTTGGTTATACAAGCCACATGACAAATTCAAACCAGCACTTATAAATCAAGTGCCACAACAAGCCTGCACTGTCAAATTATTACACTGTTGTTAACTGGTGAAAGACACACACTGCTAGTTCCTGTAACACAAAATCATCTCCCATTGGTGAAGACAGCCTGAGGACCAAACAACTCTATGCAACTTATTCTAAAATACAAATATTTAAAAATTCATGACTAACAATTCACAACTTTTGTTTTAATGGGCTATTTGCATAGCCCTTACAAGTAAAGAAAATCCAAGTACACTCATTTGCGTGAGCACTCGGGATATTTACATTATGCTTCCCTCCCCAAGTTCAAACAAAGATCAAGACAAGTACTTGTACTTCATTTGGACCAGCCCTGCCCTTCTAGCAACAGATTCACAACACGGGATCACTGGGAAAGTTTTCATAAATTTTGGTGGGGAATCGTTATTGCTATAATTTCCATATTTCAATTCAGTAATTCTGGTTTAATCCCAAATAATTATTCATCCCCTAAACGTGTTATTGTTCAACTCATACAGGAAACCAACCCGATACAAATGACTTTTCTAAGACACTTGAATTAGGACAGGAACCCAGCGGAGCAACAAACATACAAAACAGATGCACCTTTAGTAAGAAAATAAACAGAAAACATAACGACATAACAAAAGATTATCCCCACACTAACAGTCCCCCCCCCCCCCCCCAAAATCATCTCAATGAAATCTTGTAAGTCAGCCTTTTATCATCTATGTCAACAAACCCAACAACGTACGGAAAGCAATGTATAGCAGGATCCCCGATAAAACTACCTTAGAAACTGACTCTACTGGTTGGGGGGGGGGGTTAACTGTCATATGTAGCTGTGGCGGAACAGCGCCTACATTCCCCATTGCAATGCCCGGTAGAGCTGTCACTCATTACCCCCCCCCCCCCCCGAAGATCAGTACCACTCCCACTTCAGGCCCACCTCCCCAAATAACAATTATCCACTTAACTCCCTCTGTACATACCTGCTCGAAAACGGCGGCCGACACAGGGAGTCACAGCAACCCCCGCAACTGAGGAGCCAACACGGAGGGCGGGACTCACCACCGGCAGATGTCCGTTCCCGTTCTCTCTTCTGCCGCCCAAGATCGAAGTGCGTCTGTCTCCAAGGGCCAGTCTTGACAGAACGTAAACCTCCACACCAACAACGTTTTTCGTAGATAATGAGAGTAAAATGCGAGCCACCCCGTTTCTCCTTCCTCTCTGAAACCCTCACTCTCCCGCCGCCGCGCGACTGAGTGGGAAAACAATTCCCCCAAGTCTGTGATGAAACTAAAACGAAACCGCGTCCGCTCTCACTCAGCCTCCGATCTTCGTTATTATTTCTTTATTTACACTAGCTACTCACTATTTCAATATTCCAGTATAAAACAACCAGAAAAAAATCCAAAACCGCTTGGAAAAGGTTTCAAAGCGGTTTGCAGCTCCGCACCACACCCATCCACCAGGGACACTACCACGCTTACCCCTCGGAAACAGGGGGCGACTGTACGTGTATTCAAAATGAACGTATATATCTCAAGCAATAATCTAAATAAGACATTCTTTATTCCAAATAAAATCTAAACTTCTCAAAAAATATAATAACTACACTTTTGCTTGCCGAAATGCATACAGTATAACGTTTTGGTATTGGATCCCCCCCAGACAAGCTTGCATGTGGTTAAGTCCACCACGGAATGCAGCCTGAGAGTCTTCTCTCCTACGAATCATGTGATAGCCCCTTTGCCTGAGACGTTCAGCCATTTCCTTTTCTTGCTTTCTAACAAAATAGTGTATTTCCGTAAAATTTGGGTTCCCAACGTTGTTCTGTAATTTAACCAAATAATACCCGATAAATAGTATCCACAAATTAATCATTTGTTTCCTGTAAAATTGATGAAATGCTTGGCTAAGAAATGAAGGGGAGGAACTTGAGACCCTTAGAGTAGTCAGCGGTCACGCCTTGAAATATTTTAGAGTAGACAGATTTGTCGGCTTAAATGCAAGGATTACACAATAAATTTGTTTGCAGTCGCTATATCACAAGAGATGCATGGAAGCAGCTTTTAAGACATTTAAGTACACGGATGAGGTGTGTGATATTCAAGTTGCTCCTTGCAAGTTTTGCAGACGCATCAACTTGACGTTGATTTCCGGATGAACTGGCAAAAGTCTACAACTGTGATTGATGTTAGCAGCTTTCCCAGAAAACGTAAATAACAAGGTTTCATTTCATCCTTGATCAGAAACGTGCCCTTGTTTTTTAGAGCATATGCCCAAAGCTGCAAGAAAAAAAAATCATAATGTTTGGCCTCCTAAACCCACGGAAAGAATCATTGTCTTAAACTGTTCTGGGTTATTTTTCTCAGACTTGCCTACTTTAGAGGAATTGTGCTTGCCAAAATGGAAGTGGTTTATAAGTGCAGTCCTATATCTCATCCATTTAGCACAAGAAATCATGATAAAGCCAAAAATAATGTGGGTGGGGGCAAAGGACAAACATAGGGACACATTTTAAATATAGTTCTTAGAAAGTTGTTAGAATAAAACGTTTTGTGTTACCAGGCATTTTCTCCCTCAAAAAATGTGTACTACCATGCATTTTCTGAGGGATATGACATCTGACACTCAAATGTCTGTATTATTTAATGACTTTAGTCCTTGTTGATTTGCCAGAAAACACAACTTTTATGAGGAACAGACCAAAAATATGAGACAACGATCTGGACACTTGATCGTTATGACTGCAGTGAAATGTCGCACTCCACCGAACCCTGCCTTTTAAACTAGTTTGAATTACGTTCACAGCAAGATTTGAAATTTTCCGAGAGAGCACTGCCACTAAGCTTTTGTAAAATCAGGAGTGCAGGCATCTCTCTGGAGCATCACCATTCCTTACACTCACAGGAAAATCTTAAGAAGCTTTGGGAATTTGTCTATGAATATTCCAACTAATAAGCATACCTTTGGAGATTATTTTGTTTAGAGTTTTTGTACTTAACGTTGTGGAACAGTCTTCTTTGCTTTCTAAGCCAAAGCAGAGTCCAGTAGTTCATCAGAAGGTGAAAAAAAGCTTCTGAAAAGTTATACCTGTGTAGGTGGTTTGATAGAAGAGCATGCATTAAGTAGCCCTCAACCTTTTTGTGAATTACATTATCCTGGAAGATGAACCATTTACAGGTTACCTGTTTGCATCAGAGACATAGGTGCCAAACCATGGATGAACATTTTTGATTTTTCAAGTGTCCAAAGTGCAGTAAAATTGCATAGTTTGCTTTTCATCCTTCTGCCTATTAGTATTTGAGCTGATGACAGAGTCCCTTCAAAGGAATATTCATATATTACACATTTGAGTCCCCATAGCTATGGCTGCAGCTCTTGTGCATGAGATTTTTCATTGTTTGGATAGTTTTCTCCACTTTTCTATGTTCTTCACAATCTAATGGACTTTTCATGAAGTACTCCAACTAGTCAACACATTTTCTGAATTTCTGACTTTTGTGTTTCAGGCCATTATTAGATATGATAGTGGAGTCCCACGGGGTTCGGTCCCGGGTCCTCTCCTGTTTAGTATCTACCTCTCTGAAGTCCAGGCCAGCACAAAGGGACTCTGGCTGACAAAGTTCGCAGACGATTGCACGTTGGGAGCTATTATTAACTCCCCAAGTGATGTTGACACCCTACAGAATGGCCTCACTGTGACCAAAGACTGGTGTCAAAACCATGGCCTTAAGCTCAATGCCAAAAATGTGTCATCATCCCCTTTGGGAAAAACCCAGTTCCCATGAATTACCACATTGATGGCAGTCCACTGAACCCAGAAGATGTTATAAGAGATTTGGGAACACAGGTTGACAGCAACCTCTCTTTTGATCACCACATTGCCACTGTGGTCAGAAAGTCCTTCTATGTGGCACATCTCATTACTAAGGGTTTTGCATCCAGGAAGAAAGAGGTCATTGTCTCCCTCTACTCTTCCCTCATTAGGCCAATTATCGAGTACAATGCCCCATTTGGCATGTACCTCATTAGACACCTGTAACAACTGGAGAGGCCAGAAAAGTACCTCACAAAGAGGATCCTAGGCCTTAAACACTTGTCCCATAGGGGCAGACTCAAAAAAACTTCAACTATTCTCTGTCTCATATCGCCTACTTAGAGGCAATCTCTGCTTGACTTACAAAGCCATGTCTAACCCAGTTCTGTTAGAAATGCTACATCTAAGGAAATCCCAATCCCTCCGCACCACATGCTCCAGAAACCTCAACCTCATTACCACAATTAACAGAACATGCTGGAAGGACAGTTTCATAACCCAGAGACTGCCCATACTATGGAACAGACTTCCCATACATCTCAAGCAGAGCACCTCACTGACCCTCTTCAAGAGAAATCTTGATGAGTGGATGAGAAACAGAAAATTCACCCCGGGGATAACACAAGTGGCTATACTCGACAGGCACTGGGAACTAAGGTCGGGTGGCACTGTGCCAGGGTAATCCTATGGCTAGGCTTGTAAAGGCCCCAGGGCTATTAGCCTAGTACACATCTATGAACCTATTAGGCATCCCTTCTTCAGATTAATCACCCTTGTGCCTATCACACTGATTGCTGCAGAGACTTTGGAATATAACCTACCTATATAAGAACACCTAGTTTCTTTGAAACTGACTAAGTCAGTTCCCATTCTGCTCTATGCCTAAACTGGTTCTGGTTATATTACTAGCTCCTTCTTCAGATTGTTCTAGTATACACTGAATACAGCGAAAGTCTACACTTCTTTTTCTGTATGAGTCAATATTCCTGGCTAGTGCATTATTTCCCTTCCACTTTCTTTGCATTTTACTATCCCCAGGTATGATTCATGCTTCCTCTAGAGTACTGGTCTTTATATTTGATTGGGATCTATTTTTTTTATGAAGTTTGAACATTAAACATAGACATGGTGTATTTCTTCTTTTTAAAAGTAAAGGTAAGACTGAATTTCCTTACTGGTGATTTTTGTTTACTGCAATCTCCCATTCCAATTTGTTTCAGGAAAGTGTATTTCTAAGACAGTGTCAGTCTAGTTCTGAAATTCTTTTACTTTTTTTCCATTGGCAATTGCTGTATTACCCAAGAATCTCTTGTTCTTTTAATCTTGCTTCATCTTTGAATAAATAAGCTTTTCTCTGCATGATTGCATTTTTGTGGTTCTGTGCCTGGTTTATTTGTTCTTTATTTATTTATTTATTTTATTTTATTATTTATTTTACATTTGTTAACTGGGAGAGTCTGACTGGATACATGTCCATTTTCAGCGGAGGCCCGGGGAGAAAAGCTCCAGGTACATAACAGACATATGAACATTGTTAATGCAAAAAAGGAAGATAGTTGAGTTCTAAATACAATATAAAGATACATCACATCTTGGGAAAAAAATAACAGCAGCATATAAAAAAAAACATAGGTCAGTTACAAAGGCGAGGCGCCTTGTTAAAAAGCGGTTAAGGATAGTGAGGTAAGAGAAGGGTAAATGATAGTGGTTAATCAGGTTTGGAACAGGGACATTGCCAGAGAGTATTGAGATGGGGTTTAAGCTTTTTTTTGAATTGTAGGAGTGAAGGTTCTGAGGTGATGATTTTTTTTTAATCCGCATAGGTACAATATGGTAGTCATCATTTGCACACTGTCTTGTGCAATGGTTTTCTGAATATCATGTTTCTATATAAACCTCTATGTAATCTTGTAATTTCTCACATTCTTATAGTATTGCTAATAGTTCCTTTTCTATATATATCCATATCACTTTTTTAAAAACATAGTTAGTGAATCATCACATTTTAAAATACAGCAGGAATACAAATTCATTAATGGAAAAGAAAATAAACTATAACAATATTTCCATTGTTATTTTCATGTTTTCTTTCAATCCAGCATTACATAACTTGGCCAAGTCCTCTCCTCTTAAACTTGACTCTTAAACCTCACTTCTCATCCTCCTGAACATTATTCTCCATGTATTTATTTTTATGTAATTTGTGCCTTCCCTTTTCTGCAGATCCCTTCTCCAGTTCTTTTATCTCCTTTACAATATTCAATACTTCAATTACAGTTGGTTTAGACTTTGGCTTACATTTTCTAGTAATTGCTTTTTTGTCTGTTAGTGGCATTAAACTTAATACGGACTTATATCTAGACAATTTGAATCCTATATTCCAGCTCAGCATAATCATTTCATTACTTACGACAGTTTAATCCTTCAACATTTCTGACAAAGTGCTCCATAGGGAAGTTTTAAAACCTGGCAGCTCATTACATTCCCCCAAAATGTTTCTAATTTCCTCTCTCTTTCCCATCACACCTCCAATATTTGCTGTCTTCCAGAAGAAGAATCCTCTGAGGTCTGCTTGGAGTATAAAATATCTATACAAACACTTTCATCCAAAAATACTGACCCTTCTAGACTTTGCTGCATACTTAGGAGCCCTACAGATTCCTCCCATTGTTCCTTTGGGAAAAGAAAATGAAAAGACAGTTTAAAACCTCTTATAATATCATCTGATAGATTAGTATAGTTATGCAATATTTTATATCCCTACTAATTGTCCATTTTGTAACAACATCAGCTTTGTTCTAGACTCTGTTAAAAAAAATTCCACCAGAGCTGGTCTTTCACTTATGACTCCCCTATCCCTTTCTGTTTTTCTATATTCTATTATCGGTTCATGATAGGGAAGGCAGTATATAACCTGCAGTCCAAACTTCTCCTTAGCCTTATTCCACTGTATTACCTTCCCTCCCTAGTTATTTGCTCCCAATATTTTGGTTCCTAGACTAATGTCCTCCAATGAATTCCAGCCCAATTTGCCTATTTTCTGTATCTCTACTTGCAGTCATCCCAATTGATATAACCCTTCTCCATTTCCTTGCTGATTTAGTTCTTAGAATATTTTATGCTACTTTATGAATGTAACATTCTCTACAGTTGTTGCTATCCGTAAGGATCAGCTTTCCAAATCCTGCTTTTCCCTTATTTCTCAGCCAATCCCCATTCCATCATTATTGTTTTCAACTTTGATTTATAATCTTCTTCTTGTGTTATGTATATTAGCCTTACTTTAGAGTCATGCAGTTATCCTTTCAAACTACCTCATTCTATGGGAAGAGTCATCTTATCCTAATTTGTGTATCTTTAAACATTTGTTTACACAGTCACTGGCTTTACTTTTCTTGCATTAGGCTTCCCTCCTCCTGAAATTAGAATATGACCCATGTATTTCAGACAGTATTCTCTTGTTTTACTTTTGTCTTTATTAAACTTCAATTTATGCTGTCTTAGCTTGCTCAACTGTTGTGCCAATCACTTGGTATGTTCGTCTCACATTTAGCACCACACTAATAGACTATAATCGTTACAACATTTCCAAGCTTTTTGGAACTCCCATGGTGCTGAAGAAACACAAAATGAAAATCTGTGGAAGCAGTACCTTCTTGATGGTATATTAAAGGGTAACAGATAGTACTATCCATGTGGGTTTGTATGCAAGAATATCTGGCTTCTATTTAGTACTGAGAAGAAATGAGTATTTGGCATTTTGAGACTACTTTTTCAACTGTAAGCAATGGGAAATGCTATCTTAATTATTTTATCCAGATCTTGGACATCAATACAGTGTAAATCTTTTCTTGCTTTAATCATACTGTTTACCCATTCTTTTTGATTCTAAAAGCTTCATAATGACACCCAAGCTCTCCATATGCATTGTTTCCTGTTCTTTTCTATTTATGAGAGTTACTGGTAATTCCCCTTGATGCATGTATCATTGGCACAGTACTACAATTTATTTGTTCATGATATTCTCATGGCAGTTTTCTTAAGTTTGTAAATAAATCAGCATATAATAAAGTTAGCATTGCACTGGCTCTGCACAGTATTCAGTGTAGTGTGTGTGTGAGAGAGAGAGACAGACTGTGTAACAGCTGCTGTACACATTAATTCTTTGTTTCTATGCTGTGACTTTCTTTCACTATTCCTAGTTTCTCACAAGCCAAATGATCCAAAATATTATGATAATTATCTTATTAAGTACTACAATTTGAAACACAACATCTTGCTTATTCACGACTACCAAGATGGCTGCACATTGAGTAACATCTTAATTCTAGCTGTCCCAGTATCAAAACAGAAACTTAGCAGAGAAAGCCAGTGGACCTATACTTCTGGGTAAATTTCAGTAACTGGCTAGTAGGTGCACTGTCTGGATGCTAGGAAAAAAGAAATACAGAGGACCTGATGGAAAATCAGCTACAAAAGGTGAGGAAAAAACACTGACTGGGAAAATTACTGCAGCTGTTCAGAAAAAAAACAATGCAAGCTTCAGACATGACTTCCAGTAACCTAGAGGAAAGTATACAACTGCTCACAGACCTGATAAAAAAAAACACTGATGGAGTATATCAACTCATCCAACAAAAGGTTGGAAAGAATGGAAGAAGATTAAAACAGATATTCAGATGAGGTGATAAAACTGCAAAACTCAGAGGTCGAAATGAAGAAAAGGCTGGCTGAATATGAGACTGCACAAGAAGAGATGTTTAAAAAAATAAATGAATTAGAGGACAGAGTACTTAGGGAAAACAAAATATTTTCTGCTGTACCAGAGAAGCTGGGAGGAAATGACTTTATTAATTTTATGAAAGCACAACTAAACGACTAGACTGGTATTCCACAACAGGAATTAATTGAAAGGGCACATCATGGCTATGAGAAGACAACCTAGACCTTTAATAGTAAAAATGCAATCTTACTAGCAGAAGGAGTTGATTCCAACAAAACTGTGGCAGAAGGACAAATTACTAAAAGTGTGAGACAGCAGAGTATTTGTGGAGAATGACTACTCACTGTTCACCAGGCAGAAAAGGAGTACATTTATTCCATTGTTCAGGGAATATCAAGAAGCAGCATTGAGATTCAAACTGCTGTACCCAGCTATCTTCAAAATATTTTTTCACGGAGGGACAAAATCATTTTTTGATGAAGTACATGACTGAGGAGGAAATACAAAAGTTTGGCCAAAAAAGTAAGCTGTGAAACAGAAGGAGATTCTCCTTCTTGTTCTTCTGGTAATAAAGAACAAAGAGAGACTGTGCCAGTGAAACTTTTTTTCATTGTTTTCAATGGGACCAGACTGTGTCCCAGGCTGCGTCCTACACAAGCTCAAAGACAAACTAACCCCTAATCTAAACACACTGTTCAAACTCAGCCTCTCCATAGGCTACGTACCCATAGAGTGGCGCACAGCAACTGTTATTCCGCTCCACAAAGGTGGAGCCACAACAGACCCCGGGAACTATCACCCTATAAGTCTGACTAGCTTGGTCTGCAAAGCTATGGAGTGCATCATAATGGAACTCAACAGATACATTGGGAACATCCAAACACTGGACCCTACCCAGTTCAGCTTTGTTGAGGGCAGATCATGCCTCCTAAACCTGGTGGGCTTCTTTGAGACAGTTACCAAGGCTATAGACGAGGGAAAGGTGGTACACACAGGCTACCTAGACCTCACTAAGGCCTTCAACACCATTTCCCATTCTGGTATTATAGACAAGCTCACCAGCCTGAACATAAACCCCTATGTCACAAGATGGGTTGCCAACTGGCTCATGGACAGAACCCACATGGTGAGAGTTGTGGGAGCTAGGTCCAACTCTAAACCGGTTAGAAGTGGCATTCCCCAGGGCTCAGTCCTAGGACCCCTCCTGTTCGGCATATACTTCTCAGAGGTACAGGCAAGCACAGGAGGACTATGGCTGACCAAGTTCACAGACGACTGCAAATTAGGGGCTATAATTGACTCTCTGGCTGACACAGACATCCTCCAAAAGGGTCTCACTGAGACGAATATCTGGTGTCAAAATCATGGCCTCAAGCTAAATACCAAAAAGTGCATAGTCATCCCCTTTGGAAAAAAAAAAACAAAGTACGTAATAAGGGATCAGGGGACCCAAGTAGATAGTAATCTCACCTTTGATAATCACATTGCCAAAGTGGTTAGAAAATCCTTCTACGTGGCCCACCTAATCACGAAAAGGTTCGCATCCAGATCAAAAAAGGTCATTGTGCCCCTCTACTCATCACTCATCAGACCCATCATAGAGTACAATGCCCCCTGTCCCAGAGATTTCCCATTCTTTGGAACAAGATCCCAATATACATTAGGCAGAGCTTCTCACTAACACTCTTCAAAAGAAACCTTGATGAGTGGATGGGATACAGAAAGTTTACCTCGGGGATCACTTCAGTGGCTCTGCTGGACAGAAGCACAGGGAACTAATCTAAGGGGCCGGCAAAAGCCAACACATTCTGGCTAGGCTTATAAATGCCTTCGGCAGATAGCATAGTACCTACCTATGAACCTATGAAAAATGCTTGAGAGAGAGGGGGAAAACACGAGTTGACTAGAAGAATCAAGAGTATGTCGGAAATGAAGCAGAGACAGGATGTGAAGAGGGAAATGAGCAAGAATAAAAACTGTAAATTGAAAATTGACAAATGTGTAATAATAAAGCAATAATTATATTTGTAAAACAGGACAGAACAAACAAATCTGGAAATATTGGACTTTTCTGGACTTTGTTAAACTTGTAGGGGACTCTAAAGCATATGCCCTACTTCATGCCATTAATGTTCGGAAAAATTCTTAGGAGAGGGGAAGAGGAGGGAGAAAGTTAACTATAAGAAAAACACATTTTTTTCTTAATTGTACTATTTTAATAGTGCATGGTTTTCTTTGTGTGCTGTAAAGTAAAGATTTCTCAGTTATTTTTAAGTGTAAGGGGTTATATAAATAGGTGCTCCTGCTTTCTTTTTCTTTTTTCTTTCTCCCTTTTCTCTCTTTCTCCTTGTTTAGTTTTAGGAAATTTAGGCTCTGCAATGTAAAAAAAAAAAAAAGAAGAGGAATCTGGTTAAAAGAGCATGACAAAGGAAAAATTAGTGTGTTTTTTCTCATTTTTGCATAGGGGATGGATTAAGGCTCTTAGCTTGATCTATTAACAAGTTTTAAGAGAAAGCAAGTAAATGAAAAATACTATTGAATATTGTAGGACTTTTTCTAGTAAATAAATGTATGCATAGCAATTTTGTATCTTGTTCTCATATGTCTAGGAGACACTCTGATAAATAGAAATGGCTAGGAGATGATGTTCTCTGAAAGCATTTAAGTATTTTTCCACTGTGAGAGCTATAAAGGTACAGACAGCACTTAGAAGTGCAGGCTGCACCATGCATCTTAGCATGGATAACCTTTCTTTTATATTAACTGAAATCTGTGAGTGTGGCTGTCAGTTTGGAACATTTGTTCCTGTTAGGACGGTACAACTTCAATATTTGAAGATGTACATAGTTTTGTGTGCTATTATTAAGTTAATAGGTGTTAGGAGGAGGGTATTAGGGGTGTGTTTGTGATAGATTTACATAAAGTAAAAAGTGGTTTCCCACATAGTAATAACATGTACTTGATAGAAAAATACATATATAATTGGGCAGAACTGTTTTTCCTTCACAGTAACAGAGGTTTTGTAATTATAATATAACAGTACAATATTTTTAGAACACGGGATCTGTAAGTACAGAAAAGAAATATGCAGTAAACAAGTGTGTTTAGCTTCATAGAATGTACTTGGGAACAAAAAGTATTATACTTCTGAATTATTTTGTAACAAATGGCATTAACAATAGAGGGTTGTTGAAATATCCTAAACAGTTGAATGTACACAGATATTCAAGTGAAAAGGGAAATGGCTAACACAGCAGAAAAAGTTACAGACTGTCCTGTCAATGAAAGAACATTTCAGCCTGCTGAGAATTGTTTTTCTCTGGATGAGAAAAGAATGCAGACAAAGAAGGGTTCAGTACAGGAAAATAATGTTTTCATCAAGGCCAGTGTTTTGAAACTAGATAAAAGTGGCTGTAAAAGACTTTCTGGTGGACATTTTTGTAATCTGAATCAGCTGAGGAAGTGCAGTATATCTGACAGTAATCTGTGTTATAAAGAAAATGTTTATAATCTCACAGTAGTGCTGGTCAGCTTGTTTCAATAAACTCTTCAGCATACAAATATACAGTTGTACAGTTATTCTGTGTAACTGCTGATAATTCAATTTAACATTTTTTCTGAGGGCTTTCAGTAAAACAAAATGTTTTGTAAGATGTGACATAGGTTCAAATGGATATGACAAGAGACAACTGTATAAAAGAGTAACATGCCAAACAGTGTATGCATGTGACACAAAAGCTGGAACTAGACATTTAACAAAAAAGTTGTAATACATAAAAAGGTGGAATAATATCTTTTTAAGACAGTGATGATTTCTGTAATGTCTTTAAATGTCAATGGTCTCACATATCAGTATTAAAAAAGAAAGTAGTGGACTATATTAAAATGCGAGCAGCTATGCTACAGGAGACACATTTGGAAGGAACTGAACATGCGAATTTGATAAGGAAAGGTTTTCAGGATGGTTATTTAGTGGAATACCTGTGGCAAATGAAAACAGGAGTAGTTATATTAATTGCAAGAAGAGCCCCAATAGTGATAAAAGAGGATAAAAAGATAATAATAGTAGATTTGTAATACTAAGGCACTACTCGCATGTATTTATATCCCACCTGAAACTGCTATAATGGAGCTTAAGAAAATTTTGAGTGAAATAATCAGCTTTCAGCAAGGAATATTACTTATAGATGGGGACTAGAATTTGACTTGCAACAGTGAAGATGTGTCTGGGGGGCCCAGAAGGGAAAATATAACAAAAGAAGGTAGAATTTTGAAGAAATTTATGAAAATGATTGGCATGGAAGATATGAATTCAGTACTAGGACCTCAGAGTGAATTCACATATTATTCCCCAAGATACAAAACTGGGCTAGGCTAGAGAGAATGTACATTTCACAGCAACATCTGCATTTAATTGAAGGTCTCAATGCACGCCCCATAACTATTTCAGATCATGCACCAATAACAAATACAATAAAAACACCAGGTAATAAAATAAAAAATGAAACACTGGTGCTTTCCCACCTCTCTGTTTGAAAAGAGAGGAATTTCATGGAAATTATTCAGGAGCGATTAGAGAAGACAGACATTTCTTCTGAAAATATAGCTAGTGGGTGGAATAAAATTAAAGTGCAGTTTAAAAATAGGGTAGAAATAAAAGAAAATGAGATACCGTTAAGTAACAAAATTTTAGAAGAACTGACAAATGTTAAAGTATTGCAAAATAGGGGGAGTCCCACAGAACAAGAAGAGGAACAACTGCAGAACAGGAAACAGAAAATAAGGGATTACTTCAGTAACATGCATGAGTTTAGAAAGATTGCTGTTAAAGCATCTGTTTTTTGATAATAACTACAGAGCACAAAAACTTTTAGCAAAACGACTCAGGCAACAGAAAGTACAAAGGGCTGTCACCAGGCTTAGGGAGCTGATATCAAGGAAGATAGTAAGAGATCCTGTAGAAGTATTAGAAATATTTTGGAAATTCTATGAAAGTCTGTAAATAGCAGAGAAATATGGAAATCAAGA
Source organism: Protopterus annectens (assembly GCF_019279795.1). Classification (NCBI taxonomy): domain Eukaryota; kingdom Metazoa; phylum Chordata; order Ceratodontiformes; family Protopteridae; genus Protopterus; species Protopterus annectens. The sequence continues at coordinate 813,177,508 of NC_056739.1, forward strand.
AAGTGTACACATGGAATGTTTATGAAAGAATTAAATATGCCAATGTTAGAGATAGATTAGGCTGAATTACTAACAGGATAGGAGGAGATGAGGTAAAAACAGTGATGTATAATCAATCTACAGAAAAATCCCCGAGGCATATATGGTATTCCTGTGGAAGTTTGGAAGCTAGGAGGGAAAAACTGACAAAGATATGGAAGGTTTTGTTTAACAGCATTTTAAGAGGAGAAGAAGCCACAATTATAACGTGTTTATGTCTATAATGGCAAAATTAATGCCAAAATTGGTAGATATGGATCAATGTGGTTTTGTGGAGGGGAGGCAAACATTTGACAACATTAACAGAACATTGATGATCCAGAGGGAATTAGAATGTAAGAAAATGCCACTATTGTTGGTGGGTCTTGATGCAGAGAAAACATTTGACAAAGTAAGCTGGGACTTTATGAGCAGGGCAATGGAAGCATTTGCATTCCCCGATAAAATTAAAAGGTTTAATAGGAGGATATATGAGGAATCGGAGGTGAAAATGAAAATGGGTGGATTCCTCTCTGATAATTTCTGCTTGAGCAGAGGAACCAGGCAGGGTTTTCCTCTTTCCCCTTTGTTATTTGCATTATGTTTAGAACCATTGACATAGAAAATAAGGGACTCAGATATTCAAGGATATAATTGGTATGGTAGTCAAGAAAAGCTGGGTCTGTTTGCAAGTGATGTTATTTTATACCTGATAAAACCAGAAAAGAACATGTTGTGGAACATTTGGAGACAGTTTCAGATCTTTTCGGGATATAAAATTAATGATGCTAAAACAAAGGCAATAACCACTGAACACCTGCCCCCCCCCCCCCCACTTGTGTGAGCAAGGACTCCTCTCACTCCAGCTGAAAGCAAGGGAAACTCTAACCAACAATCGTCAAAAAATAAAGACTGTAGCCCCAACTTTAACTCTGTGAACCTTGCTTTTGCCACTTATGTGTAGCAGCCACTGAGCACCTGGTCACTTCGGGTCTCCCCACATCCCCACTTACGCAAGCAAGGACTCCTCTCATTCTAGTGTAATGCAAAGGAAACTCTAACCAAGAATCATCAAAAAATAAAGACTCCAGCCCCAGCTTTAACTCCGGGAACCTTGCTGTTGCCACTTATGCGTAGTGTAGGTGCCTGCTTTTGTGACTACAGTTATGCCTTGTTAAAATATGTTACGATCAGCTAGAGTGCATACCCCAGGGGCAACAGCTGCAAATCTTCTTCCTCTTAGCCCCCCACCCCTTTCATCTGTTTCACTGTTGATACATTTTGCTTATTTTATCTGTTTTATGTTAAGGTATGTAGCCTCTCTCAATAGAGTCATAGCCTTTAATCCCTCCCCCTCAATACTTATTCTTCACTAATTAAATACCAAACAAAGGTGCAAAGTCTCAAGCTACTTTTATCTTTAGCTATATAGTGTGCAGCAAAGAGCAAAGGGAAATACAAATGTAAAAGAAAATAAAATGTGCCATTGCAGACTAGTAAGCAGCATGCAACATCTACATGTGGTGTACTCTTACTGGTAGTTTTTCTTAGAGAAACCTTCCAGTCCTTGAATAGGGTGTCTGTATGTTTACCTTATTTCCTTTGCTAATTAGCTAGGTTTGCAGAGTGCCTTGGATTCTCCCCTGCTACCCTTTACACCAATTTGATTTTTTCCCTCCCTTCCCCACCCCCTAAGTGATTGCTCAGGTACAACACATTAAAGGTTTTAGAAACCCTGGACACAATATTTGCTCTACTTTTGCAGCTGAAAGCCCTCCAAGTGTAGCATCTCAAGTAAGTGCAATGCTACAAGGGGATGGCAGCCCAGCAAATCTGTCCCTTACCCCACTCCCTCTCCACAAAGCTATTTCTTCATTCCATCACCTATACTACTGTACTTAAATTCTCAGTAGGTCCACTGTGCTAAATTAAACACTACCTCTGCTTCTCTTTACCTTGGTGTCTTAGATGGCATTGATCTGCTGCCTACTTTAGTTCCAACTTGTAGATAGTTTTTTCAGCTGACTTACTGCTGCAATCTGCCTTCATCAGTTCTACGCACTCTGTTCACCCTTGCTGCACTTAGGCTCACTCCGCTCCTCTACTCTACCCCTAATTTCCACCCACCCCCAAACACCCACCACCCAATCCTACAACATCACAGCAACCAGTTCCACACCCCACTACATTAGTCCTTCCCCACACTTCATCTTCCCCTCTCCACCTCTCCAGTCAGGTAGAAATACACAACACACAATACTCCCAACAAACCTTACCAAAGCATCCAATTATATTTCTCTAACATTATATCTCTCCCTACTACTTTTACTATTCATACATTATTCCCTATTTACTGCAACCTTACACACTAGATCGACCTCAAAATGAAGCCTTTTAATACAACACTCCTCCATATCACTACTAGCTTAACACATATACTCCTACACTCTCTCTCTCCACTTATAACACTCACTTACTATCCACTACTCTCCCTCCCTGGCAAACCACATCATTCCACTACCCAAGTTGTTCACAACACCACACTATAGCCTCAACCCTGTTCCACACCACCTATATAGACTATCATACAATCAAAGTCCTTTCTCATCATCCACATCACCAGTAGCTCTGAAATATTCAAAACTTCAACACAAACTCTCTAAGCTCCTTTTACACATAATTATGTGTTTAAGGTGCTCAGGAGACATTTACTTTAATCCTGGTTCCAACCCCAACTGCAGTTCATTAGCTAGCCTTTCACCATCAACACTTGTTGTGCTCCACCAGAGATGTAGATCCTCCCTTCTTATCCTTAATATGAATGTAAGAAACATAGCAAACAAAGTCCATGACCTACATGCCCTACTATCCCTTTACTCCACCAACATTGTAACACTAACAGCAACATGGCTTAAACCAGATGTCAGTAGCAATGAAATTACTGACCCCAGTTACAGCATCCTACATAAAGATAGAAAAAACAAAAAAGGAGGGGGTGTTGCAATCTTATTCAAAGATCACCTTATACTAGACCTTCTGGACCTCTCCATACCTGAATATGATAATGCAGAACTGATATTTGCTAAGTTAACAATTAACCTCCAAAAACACCTAAATATCATAGCTGGATATATTCCACCAGGCAACAATATTGCCACACTTGAAAGTATACTACAATGGACCTCCATATCTCTCCCACAAGAAAATATACTAATAGGCAACTTTAATATTGATTGGCTCCTTTGTCCCTCTCCAAACCCTACATCCCATGTAAACCTTTATGGCTTCACCCAACTCATCATGTCTCCCACTAGGACTGATAAAACTTCTATGCGTCAGTCCATCCTCGATTGGATTTTGCTTAGCGACCCCAATCTTTCATCCCACTCAGGCTGCCTCCCTGACTGCTTTAGTGACCACAACCCAACCTTTCTCCTAAGAAACCGCATTCATCAAAACTGCCAGCCCTCCATCCATCTAATCAGAAAAAAACTTTGATCCAAACAAATTTATCTCTCCCCTAAAAAGCTGCAATTGGGAAACTTTCAAGCACCTGCCTCTAGAAGAAGGCATTCTCTCCTTTAACTCCACCTTCCTAAACATACTCAACTATCATGCCCCCTGTAGAACCATTAGAGTGAAATCAAAATACGCACCCTGGCTAAGTAAAAAATCCAGATCCCTACTCAGAACTAGAGATAAAGTCTGGAAACAATACCATAAAACCAAATCCCATATAACTAAACGAACCTTCCTAGAACTCTGAAATAAAAAAAAAAATTAAAAAACTAGTAAAATTAGACAAAACAAACTACTATTACAACATACAGAATAAACATCAAAATAACCCTCAAAAATTCTGGGCAGCAGTTAACAATACATTGCATCCAGGAAAAACAACCACTCCCATCCCAACAACAGCCAGCAACTCCATGAACCTAGCTACTCAATTTAATGCTTACTTCACAGAATCAGTTCAACAACTTGCAATGACCCAAACCAGCCACAACCACACCCCTCCTACCCCAAACCAAAACAGTTTGCACCCTCCCAAAAGCAACAACCAGTTTACACTAAACCACAGTGCAGGAAATGGCAAAGTCCCAAAAATGGCCCAGTGATTTTTTTCCCTAGGAAAAAAAATTGCTGTTCCGTGCTTTTGGTATTTTGCCATTTCGCGTAATGACGTTCGGCTAAAAGTGTTCGCAATTCATTGCTTTCACTAAAATAGGGACTCATTTTTCCTATATAGAAACAACAGATTTCTGACAACACAAAAGCCACCATTGTTAGAACTCATCTCAACTCTCCTGTAAGCATACCCAATCTTAACCAACCTCCGCAAGACAGATATAGCCAAACTCGAAGCCTGTTACAATAAAATCTCCAAGTTTGCCACTAATGCCTCATACAAGTCATATCACTGCTCATCACTTAAGCAGTTCAGGTGGCTTGAACTCCCTCAACTTCTTCTCTTTAATCAACTTACCTTTACCCACAAAATACTGTATCAATCAGAAAGAAAAACATGCACTCAAAGATATCATTTAGCCACATTCCTCCTCAAGACCCCTTTGCTCCAGCAACAAACTACTTCTACACACCACCAAAGCTAACAATTCAGTAGGTGAATCATCTTTTCCAACTACATCTCCAAACACTGGAATAACTCCTCAACACATCAATTAAAAAAAAAAAACTTCTAAAAATGCACCTTACTAACACCTGACTCTGCACCTGCAACTCCTCTGGATAACTTATTCCTCCTTTTCACTCTATCATCATTACTCTTACTCTGCTAGCATGATCTACCACTAATGGTAACTTCACTTTAACTGTACATAATCATTACTGCAATTACTGTTGCTCTACTTATTGTGTCTGGAACCACTATCTTGTATGTATTTGTTTCTCACTTGGCTGTATTTGTTTCTCTATTGTATGTATGTGTTACTCTTGGAGCTTTTCTCCCCAGGCATCCACTGAAAAAGGACCTGTGTCCAGTCAGACTTTCCCAGTAAACAAATGTAAAACTAAATAGATAAACAAAAAGTGATAAATTATGTACCCACACGTGAATTGGTTCAGCAATATCAGCATTTATAGGGACATGATAAAATGAAACATTTAGGAGTATGGATAAAAATGATTCTTGTGTGGTAGCGAAGGATATGTGAGAAGAGACTAAAAAGATAATGCAAAAACTGAGAAAAAGGAAGCTCTGTTATATGGATATGGATAGTAAGATGCAAGCAGTTAAAATGTTTTAATTTTTTTTGTGTTGTGCACAGGTCAGGCATGTTTTTATCAACCAGAGGAGAATTTGTGGATAGCAATTAATAAAGAGCTGAAGGACTTTATCTGGTAGGGGAAGATGGCAAGAGTCAAGTGGGATAAGTTGATTCTTCCAATAGAAGAAAGGGAGGTTGGGATTGTCCGATTTAAAGGGGTATTTCAGAGTTACACAGTTAAGGCTGCTATACATAGCACAAGCAGAAACCTATAATTTAAAGTGGAAAGGGATGATGATGACATGGGGAGAAGTTCAAGAAACAAGGAGATACTGGGATTTTGGATGCAGACCTTTAAGGAGAATAACAATAATCATATAGAATATTATATTCATAAAGTAGCAGAAAATATTCTAAGAAGTAAGCCAATGCAGAACTGGAGAAAGGAAATTCTGCCAATAGAAATGGCTGCAATTAGGGATAAAGACAATAGGGAAGAAGGAGCTGAAATTTAATGGAGAAAACTGGGAAAGGAACCAGGGTATTGGGAGCAAATCACAAGACAGGGAAAGGTAATAGAATGGGAAGATGCCAAGAATTTATTTGTGCTGCAGGTTAGAGATTGCCTTCCCTGTCAAGAGTTGATATCACAGTGTAGGTAAGGAGAAAGAAATAGGGGGTCCTAAACAAAAGACCAGCACTGGTAGCATTTTAGTAGAATATGGAACAGAAGCCGCTGCTAAAAAGGAATAATTAGTAGAGCATACAAAATATTGCATGATAACTGTAAGAATCAGTTAAAGGATGTTAGAAAGGATTGGTAAGAGAGACTGGATAAGCAATTCGCAAAGAAACTATTCGGGATATATGTTTGTCTCCCAAATATGCAACAAAATCAAGAAGATTTAGGATTTTTGTTTGGAAATGTTTACATAGATATTTTTATACCCCAAGTAGACTCCAGAGAATTTTTCCTCATGTAGACTGCAAATATTGGAGGTGTAATGGGGAAGAAAGACATAATTGAGAACATAGTTTATGTGAATGTAATGAGTTAGCAGACTTTAAAGATTCCCTGCAGTCTACTAAGGAAAGTATATTGTGGTACTAACATTGCTTTGAAATTCTGTACCATGATACTTTGCTAAACAAAACAGTTGCACATTGTAAACAGACAGCATGAGTAGCAGTAAACTTCGCTTCCCTTGAAGCTCACAATTCCTTGAAAATGCACTTGAAACTCAAGTCCTTGAAAAATGCACCTGAAGCTTAGTTCCCCAAAAAATGCAGCTTGATAGTATCAGGCAGAGGATTCAGCCTCTTGTTTCCTGTAACTAAGATACAGGGTTTGAGCCTAAGAAAATTACTAACCACCTCATATCCCTAACAAGGACATTTCACTCACACACAGATGCCTCAACGTCTTAGTGCAAGAAATCTGGACAAAGCCTAAAATAAATAATGAAAGATTATAAATATTGCTCTCTTGGACTTGGAGAACCACCAGGTTTCAACATTAATGAACACTTTATCTTTAGCGGAAAAGGACATTTTTGACTATACTTTTTTAAAATACTTAACCTTTTTCCATTAACAAAATGAGCAAACTTACACACTTATGTTCCCCAAATGAGGACAAGGTACTCAGTCAGTCTCAACTGTGCCACTTTCACATTTTGGCACCATTCAATCTACATAGAAAAAAATTATCTTGAGATCTTCATAGGATCATAGGAAGTTACTAGGCTATTGGCCCTGAGGCCCTTATAAGCCTAGCCAAGAATTTAGCCCATGTTTAGACAAGTCAGCATCCAATGCAGGATGTATTTTCTGTTTCCCATCCAGTTATCCAGGTTGTGCTTAAAAAGGGCTAAAGAGATACTCTGCTTGATGTGGAGATGGAGTCTATTCCACAGATGGGGGAGTCTCTGGGACACAAATCTGTCCTGCCAAGTCCTATTGATGTCACAGAACAGGTTGAGGCCGGGCGTGCAGGTTACTTGAGTGGAGCTTGAGTTGCAGATATGCAGCAGTCCCATCAAGGCGGGGTCCAAGATCGCCTTGTATGCCAGACAGAGGTCACCTCTGAGGAGTCTGTATGAAACTGAGTAGTATGATAGGGCTTTTAGCCTGTGCATGGTAGATTTTTGAGGCCCCAGATTCTCCTGGTTGAGGAACATCTGTGGTCTCTCTAGTTGCTGAGGTCCCTCACCAGGAGAATCCAGGGCCTCAAAATCTACCATACACAGGCTAAAAGCCCTATCTTCTTGTCTCTGTGCATGCTGTTCTAAACATGCCTGGATCTTTTGATCAGCTTCACCTCTCCAGTTTGAGAAAACTATGTGCTACACACTACACATGACACACTATATAATGTATGTTTTTTTTTCCTCACAAAATAAATCTTTGGAATATGATCTGTCACCAAAGCACTACTGCAATGGAGATGTAGTTTGAGGAGGAACTGAGGAGCGTTGTATGGATCATGTGACTGCAACCTCCAATAACATCTCCGATGCAATTTTCACAGAAGAAAAAAAAAATAAAGTGAAATGGAAAGATGTATGGTTTTTGCCAGTACATTTTCTGATTTCAATCACAGATGTAACTTAAGTCAAAATCCGGGGGGGGGGGTGCAAGTGCACCCCCTTGCACCTGCCTGCAGACACCCTCCTTGCAGGGGAGGAATGAGGTTTAAAAGAAGGCAAGATTTTAATGTGCTATATAATGAGTGACTGACAATGACTGGGTAGATTATAAGTGATGTATAATGTTTGCAACTAAAATTATGTCAGTATGTTTTGTTATGTATAATGCTTGCAGCTAAGAGTATGTCAATATGGTTTATTTTCATTTATATAAATGTATGATTGTCTATGTCATAAGTGATAATTTAATAGAGATGCTTCTTGTTAAAAAAAAAATCTTGCTTATTCACGTCAGTAGCTTCTGAACTATTGGTTTCATCTGGTGTCCTAAACATGATAATAAGACCACTGCTCTTTCTCTGTGCATATCACCCCCATTGCTTCACAAGCTTCAACATATATAACATTTCAGTCTTATGTAATTTAATTTAACATTGTGCTTATTAATTTTAAACATGTTTTTTTTTTTATTTTTTTTTTTTTGTAATCATAGACATTTTGCAGTGTCAGTGGCACAACGGGTAGCACAATTGACTTTGGCGTAGAAGGCTATAAGTTCTATATCCACACCAAGCAGATTGATTGCTGATACTGTAGTACAGCATAAGGGGGGTCTTGTATTTCTGATTGTGCTGTTCTTTCGTTGAGGCATTAAACCAAGGCCCCATCTGCTTGAGTTTGTGATAGCTAAAGCGGATGTAAAAGACCTGACAGCACCTATCAAAAAGTAAAATAAGTTCCCCATGCCCTGGCCAAATTTCCCCTGGTGGTATAAATAACATCTTGGGTCTCCCCTGAAAAGAGGCTGCTAGCCTTGTGGGACTAAGCTGGTCAACAAAAAGATAAAAAAATTGCTAGCTTTCTTGTAACATTTGAGTGTTTGTTAGGATGGTTTGGAAAAAGCCTAGACACTGTGAATATGTACTTATATGAGGGTGTTACTTAGAGCGAACCGTTTAAAGGAATATGTACAACATGATATACAAACTCTTTGCAGCTGGGCATTAAAGCTACAACCCCTTATGATACATCCCTTTTTTTTAACTAAACATTATATTTACTTTCTGTGAGTTATAATGTGTTACTCTAGACTGTGCATGTTAAATTAACCTTAACTCAACACTAAGCATGCTCTGCACTTTTTAAATTGTATCATACATTTTGTTCTTATTAAATGACATTTTAACAAATGCAAGTTTATATTTTTTTGGTGTTTTAATTATCTCTCGAATTCTCCATATATTTGTCTGGTTTCCATAATGGTTTTCCAGACTGAACATTTTGACAGGATTTGCTCTGAAAATCTGATCTCCCATTTAGAACAGTTCGTTCTGCACGACAACTTGAGGCATTTCTCTCCTCACTGTCAGAGTTCTTACAGCCTTAATTTTCTTGCAGCAGTGCTGGTTGTAAAATTTCCGGTTGTTATTCTTACTTACTGTAACTTTAGTATATTTATATAGATTTCTGCAAATCATCCTGTACTGCTTTCTTTCTTCCTAATAAATACAGACATTTGGTTTGGCTGCTCTTTTCCAATCAGATTAACAATGGGTTGCAAACTTCCCCATGCCTTTTGTATTTCTACTGTGTCCCCAGATTGTGCTAGTAGTCCTGCAACCCCTAGTAAAATAGTATTTTTCATTTTTCTGATTTGTTTGTAGCATTTCATTTACTTTGTATCAATTTCAAACACCATAAATCTCGTTGAAGTAATTTTCTCATCAACTTTTTTTCATTAATAATTGAACTGGTGAGAGACTGGTTCCCTGCATTGGCGTATTCCTGTATTTTGAAACAGTGAGCTGACAATCATCATAGCTTTTGCTACTGCAGTTTCACATATCTTTTTTCTATTGTTTATACAGTTCTCCTCACATGTGCTTTGAATAAGTGTTACTTTCTAGTCATGCACAAATCCTTTGAAATCCTGACTTTTACTGGATACCATTGTCAGACATGACAGTGTCAGATATCCAGTGTATTGAGAGTACAGATTTCAGTGCACTAATCACAGTTGCACTTGTCAGTTTTTATTATTTAGTAACCTTGAAATAATAATTTTACGCATGCGTGAACTTTGAACTGTACAAACCATTGCCTGCTGTGCTCTCTGGATGACCTGGTACTACATATACTGGCAGCTCTTCCTTACCTTTAGGCTCTTCATAAGACACAAATCTGTTATGTCTGAGTAGACATCCAATTGCAATATTCTATGTTTCTTGCATTTTTTCCCACTTTACTATTCACATATATGGTTTATGTAGTCTGTCGAATATTTTTAGTTGGTTGGGAACTTAAATTTGTTAGCTCTGAACATTAAGCTTTAGACAACCTATTTTTCCTTGAAAGAAAAATAAGACTGAATTTCTGTTCTTGCTAATGAGTTTTACTTTGACCAACTTCTCATTACATCTTCATATAGAAGCTGCATATCTAAGTTCATAGTTGTACATCTCTGGAACCTTTTACTTTTATGCTTGCCTATGATGATAAACTGTGGTGTAACCAAAGACTGTCTAGTTCTTCTTTAAACAACTGTTTGTTTTTAAGAAAAAAATAAGCTTATTAAAATGATCTGATCTGTGTAGTTTCTTTTCTGTTTATTACTTCATGTTTAGGTCATACTTTTGTAGACAAATAACATTCTGTGCAGTTTCAGTGGTGCCTTTTACAAATTTTGGGGAGATATGCTTTGTAAGGGTTTGTGGTCTTTAGACATATTTACAAAATGTTCACATTTATACACTTGTGGTACCAGCTACCTTTTATCTGAGCATCTCCCTTTTGTGCATTATATCTATATATCTGTGATATATTACTGTACAACTCCCCAAGGAAGACTGAATCACTGAGTCAACAGATTACAGAAACAGCTCATCCAGAAAGAACTCTTTTTTGGGAGGGATCCCCTCCAACTCCTCCCGCCAACTTACTTACATATGCTGAGTTCACAGTTCCATAATAGTGGGAATATAGGAGAAACTCCCTTTTAATAGTGAGCACTGGCTTCACCCAAAGAAAGATCCCACTAAATCCATTGAAAGTTTTCTAATACAGTAAAACATTCTTGACACAAATGCATCCATTTATTAAAGCCCAAGTAAAACTCATTCAGATATCAATAGCAAAAAAACTTAGAAAACTAATTTTAGTAAAACACGTTAAGATGTAGGTTTACTATTAGAATGTAGAGTATCAGATACTTGACTAGAGGAAGGTCAAACTGGGGATGCTGACATTCAGAATGCCAAAGACTGACAACACCGACTGTCCAACTTATTCCCTCTTCTGGACCCATGGTAGTGCTTGCTCCTGGGCCCAGAGCAGATGGGTGTTTTGGGATTTGAGGTAACGTGGGCTTCTCAATTGTTGGCATTCCATATTTTGGTGGTCCATTACGATTATTGGGCTAGTCAAGTAACCAATACTCATCTTTCTGATAGTAAACCTAAAATATATACGTGCATATACACACAACAAAACTAACTTGTAAAACAACATAAACCATATCAAACAAAATACATATTCAGTCAAAACACAGTTTACCACAGTTAAAAGAAAAAAAAGCAATCAGATTGTACTTGGGGGGAGGGCTTAACCTATCAATTTTGACAATATGCACTGTGGGTAAATGGTACTGATCTAGAGGCAACTGGTCTTTTCTGTTGTATGATTACAGGTTTTATACAATTCTGATTGGCATCTACTTGCTAGTACATTTGTAAATATTTTATTTTTATAGCACTTTAAAATTCTTTCTTGTTAATTGCTTCATTCTCATGTTATATTTTTCTCTAAAAACATTTTGGAGACATTTTCTTTCTCACATATTGGGTGCAACTTTTTGAGATACTGCATCATTTATAGATATATGTGTAGTGCTTATTTGTCTTTCAATTTTGATATTTGCACAATTGCTGCAACTTCTCAATCAGCCTTCACCCCTCTGATATTAGGGAACAGCAAATATATTTTAGATTTGTCATTCACATTTTACATTTGCTCTTATTTAACTTAAAGGTATTTACTTTTATGTATTTATTGTAATTTGATAGTTGGGTAGGTGGGCTGGTCTGCTGACTCTGTCAGTCATGACTTGGACTCATTTTGAGCAACAGTATAATAAAGAACAAAACTGAGCAGAACAATACATAGGTGATGCAATAAAGTACACAAAGGCAGTAACTGAACTAAAATAAACAGTTTAACAGTGAGTAATTTATACAGTACAATCAAACATGAAAAGGCAGTAAGATAATATTCATATAAAAATATTTCAATAAATAAATATATATATATATATATATATATATATATATATATATATATATACATATATATATATACACATACACATTTGTTACAATCTGTGTAACTCCAAGGATATATATATATATATATATATATATATATATATATATACACACATACACATTTGTTACAATCTGTGTAACTCCAAGGAAAGTGACATGAACATTTATGCAAAGATTACAATTTCTAACTTGAAGTATCCTGGGACTAATTGCCAACATTACGAAAATAAGTACACTTCACCCCATTTTGAAGATGTACTTTGATTCTGATGTCTGAGATCTTATTTTGAATGCAAATGTTTCAACGTGGTAGGCGACAGTTTTGGCAAAGCGTTCACCTACTGCAGGTTTTGAATTGTGGCCTTATGATGGAAAGTTGTCTTCATCAGTGTTTCTAAGTATATGAGTTAGGAGTTTAACCATTAAAGTTGACCTTAGCAGAGATCAATGAAATAGGTGTACCATTTTATAGAAGATGGCACTCAAATGAGTGTGAATCTATGATGTATTGGTTGACATTTAAAGCCATTTTTGAGATCACACTTATGGGTAATGTTATCACCAAGTAAACAGCAGACTTTGTTTTCAGCTACTTGTAGTTTCTGAGTGTTATTAGTAGAATGGAACAAAAGTAGGTGCAGGGACATACTCCATTTTGGGTATGCGGATATTTTGGTCTTTTGTCATGCTGTTTTCTTTTGTTTGATTCTGCGCTGATAGATTATTAATTATGGTTATAATACATCACATTACTTTAATTAAACATGCAGCAGCTCTTTGGAATATATCTGTTATTGAATAAACTGAACTGTAATGAATATGATGCATCTTAATGGAGTACTACATGTACACAATTTGGATTTTTCTTTATGTAACTTTATCTACTAGAATCTCTGGTTTGCATTCACTATTGAAAACATTTGAGCATTATTGTGACCACCATTTCAACACTTAATACATTTGTTTTAATTGTTGATCTTGCTTACTGATGCAGATGGAAAGCTTGTCTCACTCTACAGCAGTAGAAATACTATTTACCAATTATTTTTGCTGTAATTTCTTCTTAATGCCAGCTAAGCTTTCCATTCACTTTAATTTCTGATGTATTCTACTTCTGAGAGTTATTGCTATTTTTCTTGAAGCCCGTATAACTATCATAGCATCAGGATGTCTATGTATACAATGTCCTCCCAGCAGATGTTCTAGCTCTGTAAAAAAATCAACATCTACTGCCAATCATTAGCGGACCGGAGTTCCGCTGTGGCGACCCCTAACCGGGAAAAGCCGAAAAGACAAACAAGTTGTGAAGGAAGTTATGTTCAGTATATTTATTTATTGGAGAGAGTTACATTTGATATGTCCATTTTCCCACTGGATACATGGGGCAAAGCAGCTGGTACAGAAACATGATATGACATAACAGACAAATGAAAGGAGTTAAGTTCTAAAATACAATATAAAGATACAATGAAGTATCTTGGGAAAAAACATAAACATATATAGCATATAAAAAGGTTAGGTCAAGTTGGCTAAAGGTGAGGCTCTTTGTTAAAAAGCAGTTAAGAGAAGAGAAGGGTAAATGATAGTGGTTAATCGTTTTTTCAGGCTTGGAACAGGTATAGAGATGAGAGTATGGAGATGGGTTTTTTTTTTTGAATTGTAGGAGTGAAGGTTCCGGATGAGAGCGGTGGGGAGTTCCACATTTTGTTTTGCCTACAAAGTTTGAGAGAGAAGAATCCCAGTGTGGCTTTGGTAGTTTGAGCTAAGATCTTATTGGAGGAGGAGGAGCCGCAGGGATGGTTAATATAGTGTGAATGTGAATTTCTAGAGCTGGGAGTTGGTGTTTCTGGATACAGCATCTGGTGAGCCGCTGGAGTTTGAGCTGGCTGGAATGGAGAAAACTCTAAAACTCAACCAGTTCCAAGTTAGTGCAGTGGTGCTGGAAAAAAAAGGTGGTGGAATTTGCATCAAATCTATGTGATTGTAACAACAAGAAGCAGTTTGTAGGTTGTCTGCTGTAGTGTTTAAAGGGGAAGGATAGAAAAAGAAAAGATGTGAGTTGTGTGCTGGCACTGTAATTTTTAGTGAGGAGGAGAGAAAGTGTTTTACTCTTTAGAAGAGAGCTTTTTATTTACCGGGTTTTGATGGTTAGATTGATGGGTAAATTTAAGGCTCCATGACTGTTGCTAATATGCAGACATACTCTTCTTTAATGCTGTGCATCTGGTTAGTTTTTAATGGCATCTATTTTTTCTGAAGCTGATTTACCAAAATATTAGCATTTCCTTCTTTACCTGCTAAAATTTAAAGAGAATATTGTAAATTTTATATTTACATTAGTAGTGTTAGACACAGTGGCTCCACCTTGTGCCCTTAACATGTTAAGAATATGCACATAGCTCTCTTCCTTGTGCCTTTTAGCCCCAGTGCTTTACAATGTCTTTGTGATTAATGTTTTGTTTATTAGCTTTCTGCAGTTTTGCTAACAGTCTGACTTGCACTTTTGGCATAGTGCCTGTAACACATTTAAGATTTGTCAACTCTTTTCACTTTAATAATACTGCAACAGCTAATTTCATTTTTCTTAAAACATGCAAACTATTTTGAACACAACTGTCTATCCTTTTATAGTTCTTTGAAAATGATTCTACACAATTGAATAAAACCAGGACAAAGCTTCTTCTCATGCTTACAACAATTCCTTGTGTAGGAGGTGTGAATTTTGATTGCACATTAACTGCTCTGTATCTTATAGCTCGCTTCCTTGTCTTCATTACTGACACAGAGAATTCCAAAAGAGCTTTATCTTCATATCATGTCATCTATTTTTTCTGAAGCTGATTTACCAAAATATTAGCATGGGGACTCTATGCTCCAGACCAGAAGTGTATCCCTCACTGGTAAGATCAGACCATAAACTAATCTCACTGGATATTCACATCCCAACACCACCCCCTGCCCAGAAAACCACAGTGAAAAACTTCTCTAAAGCAAATTTCACACTCCTCAAAACCGAGGTGGAATCCTTCAAAGCCCCCGGGCCTGTGGAAAATACGGCCCAGACCACAGAATCCTTTATAAACGCATTCTATGAACACCTTCAGGAATGCATGGATCATGCGATCCCAAATAAAACCAAGACCCAATCCTCCAAAGGCAGACGTCCTGTCTGGTGGACCCCAGCCATAAACAAACTATACAATAGAAGGAGGAAGCTACTAAATAATATAGCAAAATTCCAAAAAGGGAAGGCATCTCTGATCAGTATTAGCAAAAAACTATGGACACTCATAAAATCGTCTAAGGCCAGCTTCGAGAAAAAAATTGCACAGGACACTAAGGATAATCACAAGGCTTTCTTTAGTTATGTTAGGAACCTGGGTGGTAATTCCCAGATATGCTCAGAATTAGTCCAAAATGACAAAAATACACTGAACCCACAGACATTGCCAACATCCTAGCTGACAGGTTCAGCGAAACTTCTCCCCCACCAAAAGGGCAAATATCTATCCCAGCAGAGTGCTGCCCCTGACATCTCAGATGCTCAGGTAAGAGCCACCTCTCCAAAGCAAAAACACAGCATCAATGGGACCTGACAGTGTCCCGGCTGCGCCCTACATGAATTCCAAGAAGAGCTAAACCCAAACATAAAACTACTGTTCAATCTCAGCCTTACTACAGGATATGTACCCAAAGAGTGGCGTACAGCAACTGTGGTCCCTCTCCACAAAGGTGGTGCCTCAACGGATCCTGGAAACTATCGCCCCATAAGCCTGACTAGCTTGGTCTGCAAAGCTATGGAAAGGATCATCATGGACCTCATAAATAAAGATATTGGGGACCTACAGACACTGGATCCTACCCAGTTCAGCTTTGTTAAGGGCAGATCCTGCCTCTTAAACCTGGTTGATTTCTTTGAAACAGTCACCAAGGCCATTAACGAGGGGAAGGTGGTCCACACAGCCTACCTGGACCTCGCAAAAGCCTTCGATACAATACCTTACTCTGGCATTATAGATAAGCTCACCAGCTTAAATATAAACCCCTATGTCACTAGATGGGTTGCAAACTGGCTCAAGGGCAGAACCCACATGGTTAGAATTGCTGGAGCCATGTCAGACTCCAAACCAGTTACAAGTGGAGTCCCACAAGGCTCAGTCCTGGGACCTCTCTTGTTCAGTATATATATTTCTCGGAGCTACAGGCCAACATGGAAGGACTGTGGCTGACCAAGTTCTCAGATGACTGCAAACTGGGCGCCATAATCGACTCTCCAGCCAACACAAGCATCCTCCAAAAGGGCCTCATAGAAACAGACAACTGATGCCAGAGCCATGGCCTCAAGCTAAACGCCAAAAAGTGTATAGTCATCCCCTTTGGCAAAAACAAAGTGCCCACAAATTACCACATAGGTGGTAATCCATTAAGTACAGAAGAAGTAATTTGGGACCTGGGGACCCAAGTTGATAGCAATCTCTCATTTGACAACCACATGGCCAAAGTGGTTAGAAAAACATTTTATATAGCCCACCTAATCATGAAGGGATTCACATCTAGATCAGGGGAGGTCATCGTGCCTCTTTACTCATCCCTCATCAGGCCCATAATTGAGTACAATGCCCCTTTTGGGATGTACCTTACCAGACACCTGCAGCAACTGGAAAGACCCCAAAAGTACCTCACCAAGAGGATCAAAGGGCTCAAACAGATGCCATATGCTGCCTGGTTAAAGAAACTCCAGCTCTACTCAGTGGCATACCGCCTGTTCAGAGGCGATCTGTACCTGACGTATAAAGCCATGTCCAACCCAGAATTAATGGACATGCTACACCTCAGAAAATCCAAATCCTATCGAGCTACATGCTCGAGAGACTTGAACCTCAGCACTGAAATAAATAGGACATGCTGGAGGGACAGATTCATAACCCAGAGGCTCCCTTCACTCTGGCATAAAATCCCAGTCCAGGTTAGGCAGAGTCCCTCATTGACTCTCTTCAAGAGGAATCTTGATGAGTGGATGGGAGATCGTAGGTTTACCCCGGGTATCACTTCTGTGTCACTGTTAGACAGAGGCACAGTATACTAACCTCGAAAAAGGGCATAGCAAAATTAATTTAAAATGGGTGGCGAAAGCCAAACACATTCTGGCTAGGCTTATAAATGCCCTAGGGCAGATAGCCTAGTATGAACCTATGAACCTATATCCATTACTGTTACAAAGCATTCTGACTTTATTTCTAATGTATGCATTTTTATCTGATTTGTATTTTTTCTTATACTGTTCCATTTTCCCAGTAAGTTTTTTAAACATATTTCAAATTCTTAAAAATAAATATATTTTTATACTTCCTTATTTGTCCAGTTCAGACACTATTTAACATTTGGGTATTTGCCAGGATGGTCAGTTAAACAAGTTTAGATGTGTAATTCTATCTTCAATGAGGTGTTTCTTCAGACCTTCTAAGAGAATGTATTCCACACAACATGGAACTTCCTGTAGACATGTGTTAGCATTTAAAGCTATACACCCCCGTATCCTAGAAGATTAAGCCTACAAATCTGACATCTATTCTTGTCATATTGTTTCTGATGCATTTTCAAATATTTCAATAGCACTGACCAGTGCTGCTTTCTGCTATGAGACATACTTAGTACAGGTGACCTGACTTTCAATCGTGCCGTGGTTTCTATATACCTTGCTGCTCTCTTTCTTGTCTTCATTGCATTTTTATTGTATTTTTAATTTCTAACTTTTTGTTCAGCTCACATTTTATTTTGTATTTATCAATTTCCTCAGCTGATACTTTTAGCTTCGCTCTTACAATTTCACTTACTGTTCATACATCCACAGCTTTAACAATTTCAGATCTGTATCTCTTTGTAGCCTCCCCCTTGTTTCTTTATTTATTTCACATTAACTAGTCTGAGGGTTATTTATGACTCATGCTAATTACCAAATGCATAACTTTTTGCTCTATTTTTAACTCAAGTAATATTTGCATTTATAGTCTTGTAGGAACCTGTGTACCTTTAACAGATGAATAAATGGCAAATTGTTTCTGGGCTCATAATAATCCGTTAACTTCTCCTTGATTGTTGCTACTTTGTCTTACTCCTCTTCAAAAAAGTTGGAGTTAAATACTGTCAACATTTCTTCCTCTGTGAATGCATAAAAGTGGTGAACTTCATATTTTTAGGCATCCCATCTGTTCCACTTTCTTTAAGAAATAAATCAAATTTCTACATCAGATTTAGGGTCTACTTCAAATGAACGAAAGCCTATATGAACCATAAATTTAAAAGTACAAATCTTACTTAACCGAAAACTGCTCCATTTATGTCTCTGACCAATCCATCAAGTTATCTTCTTTTAAAAAACAAGGTGAGAACCTTCCGGTAAGCTTACATTTTATAAGAACTCACCCTAAACTGCAATCACAATGTCCCAATAATGACACTTCCCATAATTCTACATGAACTTAAAAGATTACTGTAATCTCATTCACTCTGTTCTATTTCCATACTACATCTTTGTATACAAATGTACCTCGCAGACCGTTCTGCACTGAAGCAGATGTAACCTCAGTAATTCACAGGTGAAATGGGAGTGTCATGGTAAGGAAAAGACTACAATTATTTTTTTCCTTTGTTTTTGTCAGGGGCTCCACCCCCCCCCCTGAAAATTGAATATACCAACTCCGAGATTGCAGTACCTTGAGGAAAAGTAAATTTTTATACCTATTTTTATAGTGCTGCAACTGACTACACATCAGTAACTTATTGTAGCTTATATGAGATTCAGCCTTTTACATTTCCAATCTTATGCTGTTTTGGCAAAGTCGTCTCGGTCATGTGGGATTCATTCATATGGTCTTTCACTCATTTGAAGTAAACCCATATCTATATATATATATATATATACACACACACACACACACACACACACACACACACACACACACACACACACACACGCATACATGCATATATATATATATATATATATATATATATATATATATATATAACAGAAACCTCCTTGAAGACCAAATCCCAGCAAAAAGTAAATGCAAGTAAACCAAAAACCCAGGTTGGAAGAAGCCAAAATGTACGTACTGCAGATCTTCGCACTATCAAAAAATATGTCTCTACGTATTCCTAAGGAGGAAACGCCAAATGCTGATAGTCATATGAAATTGTAGTGCAAATACTCACAGAACCACGCACTAAATCAACGAAAAACAATTCTGCTGTACCAAGAAACAAATGTTCAAAGTTGTTCTAGTCTTGCAATCGAAGTAATGTTCAAAAAACCATTCGGTCAAGTAGTAAATCCACAGTTTATTGTAAGCGCTTTCACGACATGTAACTGCCGCTTCATCAGACAAACAGTAAAGAACTGAGAGCAGGAAGTTTAAATACAGGATATCCTGCTCTTCAGCCAATGACAATGACCTTAGGAGGCGTGTTTCCTGCTGTCATTAAATCACATATTAACTAAGTGACACCACCACTATAATTCATTCGGTTAAAGAAACTCCAGCTCTACTCAGTGGCATACCGCCTGTTCAGAGACGATCTGTGCCTGACGTATAAAGCCATGTCCAACCCAGAATTAATGGACATGCTACACCTCAGAAAATCCAAATCCTATCGAGCTACATGCTCGAGAGACTTGAACCTCAGCACTGAAATAAATAGGACATCTGGAGGGACAGATTCATAACCCAGAGGCTCCCTTCACTCTGGCATAAAATCCCAGTCCAGGTTAGGCAGAGTCCCTCATTGACTCTCTTCAAGAGGAATCTTGATGAGTGGATGGGAGATCGTAGGTTTACCCCGGGTATCACTTCTGTGTCACTGTTAGACAGAGGCACAGTATACTAACCTCGAAAAAGGGCATAGCAAAATTAATTTAAAATGGGTGGCGAAAGCCAAACACATTCTGGCTAGGCTTATAAATGCCCTAGGGCAGATAGCCTAGTATGAACCTATGAACCTATATCCATTACTGTTACAAAGCATTCTGACTTTATTTCTAACATATGCATTTTTATCTGATTTGTATTTTTTCTTATACTGTTCCATTTTCCCAGTAAGTTTTTTAAACATATTTCAAATTCTTAAAAATAAATATATTTTTATACTTCCTTATTTGTCCAGTTCAGACACTATTTAACATTTGGGTATTTGCCAGGATGATCAGTTAAACAAGTTTAGATGTCTAATTCTATCTTCAATGAGGTGTTTCTTCAGAACTTCTAAGAGAATGTACACCACACAACATGGAACTTCCTGTAGACATGTGTTAGCATTTAAAGCTATACACCCCCGTATCCTAGAAGATTAAGCCTACAAATCTGACATCTATTCTTGTCATATTGTTTCTGATACATTTTCAAATAATTCAATAGCACTGACCAGTGCTGCTTTCTGCTATGAGACATACTTAGTACAGGTGACCCGACTTTCAATCGTGCCATGGTTTCTACATACCTTGCTGCTCTCTTTCTTGTCTTCATTGCATTTTTATTGTATTTTTCATTTCTAACTTTTTGCTCAGCTCACATTTTATTTTGTATTTATCAATTTCCTCATCTGATACTTTTAGCTTCGCTCTTACAGTTTCACTTACTGTTCATACATCCACAGCTTTAACAATTTCAGATCTGTATCTCTTTGTAGCCTCCCCCTTGTTTCTTTATTTATTTCACATTAACTAGTCTGAGGGTTATTTATGACTCATGCTAATTACCAAATGCATAACTTTTTGCTCTATTTTTAACTCAAGTAATATTTGCATTTATAGTCTTGTAGGAACCTGTGTACCTTTAACAGATGAATAAATGGCAAATTGTTTCTGGGCTCATAATAATCAGTTAACTTCTCCTTGATTGTTGCTACTTTGTCTTTCTCCTCTTCAAAAAAGTTGGAGTTAAATACTGTCAAAATTTCTTCCTCTGTGAACGCATAAAAGTGGTAAACTTCATATTTTTAGGCTTCCCATCTGTTCCACTTTCTTTAAGGAAATAAATCAAATTTCTACATCAGATTTTAGGGTCTACTTCAAATGAACGAAAGCCTATATGAACCATAAATTTAAAAGTACAAATCTTACTTAACCGAAAACTGCTCCATTTATGTCTCTGACCAATCCATCAAGTTATCTTCTTTTAAAAAACAAGATGAGAACCTTCCAGTAAGCTTACATTTTATAAGAACTCACCCTAAACTGCAATCACAATGTCCCAATAATGACACTTCCCATAATTCTACATGAACTTAAAAGATTACTGTAATCTCATTCACTCTGTTCTATTTCCATACTACATCTTTGTATACAAATGTACCTCGCAGACCGTTCTGCACTGAAGCGGATGTAACCTCAGTAATTTACAGGTGAAATGGGAGTGTCATGGTAAGGAAAAGACTACAATTATTTTTTTCCTTTGTTTTGTCAGGCTCCACCCCCTGAAAATTGAATATACCAACTCCGAGATTGCAGTACCTTGAGGAAAAGTAAATTTTTATACCTATTTTTATAGTGCTGCAACTGACTACACATCAGTAACTTATTGTAGCTTATATGAGATTCAGCCTTTTACATTTCCAATCTTATGCTGTTTTGGCAAAGTCGTCTCGGTCATGTGGGATTCATTCATATGGTCTTTCACTCATTTGAAGTAAACCCATATCTATATATATATATATATACACACACACACACAGACACACACACACACATACATGCATATATATATATATATATATATATATATATATATATATATATATATATGTGTATATATATATAAAGATATATATACGGGTCTAGGACTATTCACTGAAAGCACATTTCACTGAAAGTCAAATGACTGTGCACAAATCACTGAAAGTTCAATTCACTGAAAACTCAATTCACTGAAACACATTTCACTGAAAAAACACAGCCAGTCCACAGGGACCAAGCACAACTAAACAAAAAAATAAAAAATAAAACGGACCACCAAGGTCAATTGCTCCACTTTATTCAGACACACAAAAAACAAACGAACTAAGTGCTTTCGCCAGATGCCAAGTCCAGCTTCATCAGAGTCATTTGGTTAAACATCAAATAAGTTTTTAAACTAAAGCTTTATGAACTGTTTCTTTAAATGTGAAATGACAATTTATGAGGTCACAAACACATTACCTGTGATTGGTTCTTAAGATGACTAAGTATTTATTTAAAAACTTATCTGATGTTTAATCAAATGACTCTGATGAAGTTGGACTTGGCATCTGGCGAAAGCGCTTAGTTCATTTGGTTTTTGTGTGTCTGAATAAAGTGGAGCAATTGACCTTGGTGGTCTGTTTTATTTTTTATTTTTTGTTTAGTTGTGCTTGGTCCCTGTGGACTGGCTGTGTTTTATTTGGTTCTATTTCGGCCCTGTGGTCTATTGCTACCAACTTGCTTTGGTCGTTATTAAGGTTACTAACATGGAAGTGGCCATTAAGGAACTAGCTTGTGTTGTGGAGAGACTGAAATCATTATATATGGGTGACAATGCGGTTACAGGTGGTGTTGGTACAAGTACGCTTACCAGCACACAAGCTAAACTTTTTACACTTCACTCACCAATTGCTGATGGATGGGTGAGTGCTGCGGCTAATTTGAACAATGCCGCGAGTTTCGTACAACAAATGAATGGTAGAGTGAGGACAAGGGTTAATCCAACCCCCGAAAGGGATGTAGAGCAATGCGACTTTACCAAATGATTCTGTAGACCGGATATGGAATTCACGGGCCTGCAAGAGGAGAATAAGGAGATGCCGATGTTAAAACAACAAATGGCCAACTTTAAGAGGTTGTGCATCAAATTCTGAGCCTTACAACTTGACAACACGTTTCTCACTAAATAGTTGACACTGAAGCAAGTGCCGAAAGGGTTGAAAATATGGAAGCAACCCATGGGCGTGGAATTAGGGACAACAGCATACCACAAACTGGCTGCATTGTTTGATAAAACAGGTATGGAAATGATGAACATCATTATTAGTAACAATGAGATTAAATTGACAAAATTGCAAGAAGACATTTCTGTACTTCATAATAGTATTACAAAGGATTTACTTTTTTCTCAACAGAAGGATAATTACAGTAAAGTGCTCAATAATGTGGAGGCATTTGTTAAAAAGAATGTCAGTGTAAAACAAAAGAAGATACTGAGAGATACCAATGATTACAAGGAAAATTGTGCTTACCCGATGGGGTCTAAACAAAAACAGCCTGGTGTTTTACATATGGATAATAACACTGACAATAATGTTGGTCCAAGTGACAATGTAGTTGATACCAATTTTGGTGATGTGTTTGATAGTTATGACTGTTTTTTGGACCAATCGATGGAATTGAGGAGGTCGGAAAGACTTCTGAACCACAACAGGAATGGAAGAGGTGGGAGGGAGAACAGGAGGGGTTATCATTAAATGTTTCTTATGTGCTGTGCCCTGAGGTTGTTTTTGGATTTGCTACTACTAACAGTGATGCTGTGTTTGACCATGATGCTGTAAGTCAATTGGATATGTTTGAGGAAGGTGTTCAAACAATGGAAGCAAGCTCTGCTTCATCTGGGGAGATGGGGTTTAATATCATTAATACTATGGATGAACAAATGATTTGCAAAGTGGTGAAAAAGCAAGGTTTTACTATTTACAATTATACAGAAATGAATATTTGTGATGTACATTTTGATTTACTCAGTAAAGGTACAACCTTTGTACCAAATTTTCGACTAGATATTGCTAATGTGCTCATTAATCTCAAACTGTACATGAGACAGTTAAATTTAAAAATGTACTTCTCTTCTATGGGCCATAATAAGCAGGTGGCTAACAATACATTGACATTGAAGAGAAGAAGTACTTTTATCCCTCCACCACACCCTGAGGTACTGTCCCTTGAAAGAAGTGTTGAAAGTGACTTTAGAAGTATTTTGAACCACAGTAGACAACACATTGACAATCTTACACATGATGAAAGGGTGGTTTTAAGGGAAATGTTTAACAACAAAGGATACAGGTTTATGAAACCTAACAAGGGTGGTGGGATGGTGGTTATAACCACTATGGACTATAGTTTCAAGATGAACAACATATTGAATGAGGAAGTGACTTACTATAGGGCATCTAGAAATGAGATGAACAGGGCCTACTAGAAGATTGATTTGTACTTACAAGATGCACTATTCCAAGGGATGATAGACGAGATTGAATTTAACTATTTAACAGTTAAACATCCAACCCTTCCTGTCATCTTTGGTATACCTAAAGTCCACAAGGATATTTACAATCCACCCTTTAGGCCAATTGTTGCCGCAGGTGGTTCCAAAACAGAACCTTTAGCATCCTATGTGGACACATGGTCTAAAGTGGCAGTTGAGGAAGCTGTACACATTTTAAAAGATTCCTGGCATTGCTTGGAAAGATTAAAAATGGTTAAAAATGAAACCAATTATGTATTTTTAACAGTGGATGTTGTCAATTTGTTTACAGTGATTCCCCAAGATGAAGGTTTGAATATGTTTCATGAGAGTCTACTTGCCAGTAAAGGGGTTGACAAATCTAGATTAAACCTGTTAGTTGAACTTATGGAACTGGTATTAAAAACAATTTTTTGAGATTTGAAGGGGAAATATATCAGCAAAAAAACTGGTGTGGCAATGGGTGCAAGGTTTCTCCAACTTAGTTTTGCTTGCTTGGGAGAATTCTTATATTTTTTCATCCAAATATAAGCAAAACATTCTGCTTTACAATAGATTTTTGGATGATATACTCATCTTGTGGAGTGGTGACAGTACTAATATTGGTGAATTTATTGAATACCTGAATGGTACGACTGAGTTTTTTAAGTTTACTTATTCATGGCATATAGAAAAGATACATTTTTTTGACATTACCCTGACAAAAACACCACAAGGGTTATGTAGTAATATTTATAGAAAGGATACTTATTCAAATTCACTACTACACTTTGATAGTTGTCATCCTTACCATCAAAGAAAATGAATAATTAAGGGGCAGATGGTAAGAACATCAAGATTGGTTAGTGATAATATGGTGTTTAAGCAATAAATTTTTAAATTGTTTGGTATGTTCTTAGAGAGGGGATATCCATTTAAGTTACTATTAAGTGTTAAAAAAGAAGTTATGAGAAAAAGGGAAAAAGTATATACCCCAATACTAAGAAGTGATTTATCAGTGATCCACAAAGTGAATGACAACATTAAGTCTGGTGAGGTATTTGTGGTAAAATATAACCCAGTAGTTCCACAACTTGTTTCTAGTTTAAAAAATGCGTGGAGATTTTGTTTAAACAAAACTACTAAAGACATTTTGGTTATAGAACCACAAATAGTGTATGGTAGGGGTAGGGATATGAAAAATATACTCGAAAGAAACCCTACCAAGAAGAAATACAACACCTTATCAATGACTAAGTGTGGTATGCGCAGATATTGTCGATTTATTAATGATGGTCCTTATTTATGTATAAAAGACTACAAAGTTTCTATTTCATGCCCTGGTAAATGTAATTGTAATAGTACTAAACTAGTCTATGTGGCAACTTGCACAGCCTGCAAAGCTGTCTATGTTGGAAAGACTATATGCAGGCTGCGTGATAGAATTTCGGAACATTTGAGAAGCATCAAAGGTAGAGATGAGCACAATGCACTTTATGTACACAGTCAACACTGTATGAATTTCAAAAAGGTTTTATTCTTTGTTGTAGACAGAGTATGTAATAGTGAAAGAGGGGGAGACATTCATCTTGAAGTAGAAACTATGGAAGTACAATGGCAGCTTAGGTTAAATGCCTTGACTTCACCAGGGTTAAAGGATAGCATTACCCTGATGTTAAATGCCTCGACTTCACCAGGGTTAAATGATAGTATTACCTTTAGGTTAAATGCCTTGACTTCACCAGGGTTAAAGGATAGCATTACCCTGATGCCCATTTTAAAACTTAGGGCTAACATGATCTATCATAGTTTGTGCTTTATACACACACATATTACTTTGTTGGCCATATAAGTTTATATTTTATATATTTACATTTATATAATGGTTTTAAAGTTTTTTAATGTTTATTATAATGTTTTGTTGCATTTTCACCCATATAGTAATTGATAGTGTGAGCTGACAATGTTTTAACTGTTGTATAGAATTTATAACAATTGGATGGACAGGCTTTATGAACTGTTTCTTTAAATGTGAAATGACAATTTTATGAGGTCACAACCACATTACCTGTGATTGGTTCTTAAGATGACTAAGTATTTATTTAAAAACTTATTTGATGTTTAACCAAATTACTCTGATGAATCTGGACTTGGCATCTGGTGAAAGCGCTTAGTTCGTTTGTTTTTTTTATGTCTGAATAAAGTGGAGCAATTGACCTTGGTGGTCCGTTTTATTTATTTATTTTTTTTACATTTCACTGAAAGTTATATATGGCCTTTTCCACACTGTTGTGCAACCCTGGATTTAGTATATATAGTAAGGGGGTATGGGGGGCATAGCCCCCCACATATTTTGGATATATATTAAGTTTAGAAAAGAGTAATTTATTGGAATTGCAAGTATCCATGTATACCGTTCAAAATATTTAAAATAGGTGGAGGGGCTATGCCCCCCACACCCCCTTACTATATATACCAACTCCAGGGTCACACAACAGTGGGGGAAAGGCCATATACAACTTTCAGTGAAATGTGTTTCAGTGAATTGTGTTTTCAGTGAATTATGCACAGTCAAATGTGTTTCAGTGAAATGTGCTTTCAGTGAATAGTCCTAGACCCATATATATATATATATATATATATATATATATATATATATATATATATATATATATATATACACTAGTAGGGGAATTCATGAGGTTGCTGTCAGATCATTTTTCTACTGTGAATTGTATTTATGTACTTCCAAAATCATAAAGTCTTGAAATTTAATATGTTTATTTAGTTCTACAAATATTTTTTTCACTATTTTCAAATATATTTCTTTACTGTTAATACCTTGTAATGCATTTGTGTCTATTGGTATCCTCTGTAAGCAATACATTGTAGATACATTTATTTTTGTTTAACTCTTCCTCCCTGTAATGGACCATCAGCTGCCACCAACTCCTCTCTCTATTCACTGGGTCTACTGGAGCCACTTTAGCCTCTACCAGGTTCAAGCCAACCCAAATCTGGGATCAGTAATGAGATCATGGAAACATATTGCTGTCAGTAAGTGAGCCTTAACTCCTACCTGCCATGGAACAACCTTGTAAGCTCTGCTGTTGCGCCTTCCTCACATGCACAACCTTATAACCCAGCAGTTTACCACCTGCCACATGGAGCCCACCTGACCCTTAATGATGCCACTGCAGTGAGCCTAAACTGCCTCCTTCCACCTCAGAATGGGCGAGTGAGTGTCAACTGCTCATTCCCATCCTCCCTTCCATGCCCATGCAGCTACTCAAACATGGGTTGTCTGGGGTGCAGTAAGGGCTTTATTCCTCTATGCCTTGAGGCTGGGTTTACTGTCAATAAACTTCTAGCACAGCTCTCAGCTGTACCCTTTAACCTTTTGGATCCTCTAGTACATTACTGAGGATTAAGTCAGTCAGTCAGTAATGCCAGACATTAGACTTTCATACTTATGCTTCAGAAAATCATTTGATGCACAATCTAATATTCTAGTAACTTTGTAAACTTAACAGAGTAATATTTAAAAAATGTCCCTGATTATGATCCTTTGCTCATGATTCTTTTTTTTAAACAAGAAACATCTTTATTAAATTATCATGTATGCCATAGGCAATCTTATATTTATGTAAATGAAAATAATCTATACCGACACAATCTCGGTTGCAAGCATTATATATTACAAACCATGTCAACTCAATTGTAGCTGCAAACATTATACATCACTTATAATATATCCAGTCATTGTCAGTCAACCATTACATAGCTCATTCAAATCCTGCCTTCTTTTAAACCTCATTCCTCCTCTAAATGTATTAAACCCACAATCCCCATGTTTTCCTATGTAATTTGCTTCTGCCCTTTTCTAAAGATCCCAATTCCAGTTGTTTTACATCCGTTACCATCTTCACTATTTCTAGTGAAGTTGGTTTAGACTTTGATTTCCATTTTCTAGTAATTGCTTTTTTTGGCAGACATCATAATTAGACTCAGCGAGGCCTTTCTATGTCTAGGTAATTCCAATTCAGTACCATAGCTCAAAAAAAAAAATTTCATTAGTTACACCAATTTACTCTCCCAGCATCTCAGACAGAGCAGACTCCGGGGAATTTTTAAAGTCTGCCAACTCATTACATTCCCAGAAAATATGTTCCCAGTTATCTCTTTCTTCCCCATCACACCTCCAACATTTGCTGTCTACTTGAGAAAAAGTCTTTGCAGTCTACTTGGGGTAAAAAATACCTATGTAAATGCTTCCAAGCAAAGATTGTAAATCTTTTAGACTTTCTTGCATATTTGGGAGACATACTTATATCCTCCCATTGCTTCTTTGTGAATTGCTTATCTAATATAAGGTGGTTCACACAGCCTATCTAGATCTTGCCAATGCTTTCGACACCATCCCCCACTCTGGAATTATAGATAAACTCACTAAACTAGGTATAAATCCCTATGTCACAAGATGGGTTGCCAACTGGCTCACTGACAGAACCCACAATGTGAAAGTAGCAGACTCCAAATCAGACTTCAGACCAGTGACAAGTGGAGTACCACAGGGTTCAGTCCTGGGTCCTCTCCTGTTTGGTATCTACTTTTCTGAAGTACAGGCTAACACAGAAGGTCTTTGGCTAATGAAGTTCACAGATGACTGCAAACTAGGAGCCATAATTGAAACTCCTAATGGTGTGGACATCCTACAAAAGGGCCTCACTGAGACAGATGCCTGGTGTCAAAGCCATGGCCTCAAGTTCAATGCCAAAAAGTGCATTGTCATCCCCTTTGGTAAAAACTCTGTACCCATGAACTACAACATAGGCAGTAGTATACTTAACGCCAAAAGTGTGATAAGAGACCTTGGGACACAGGTGGACAGTAGTCTCTCCTTTGATAATCACATTGCCACAGTAGTCAGGAAATCCTTCTACATGGCACAACTCATCACAAAAGGTTTCTCATCCAGAAAAAAAGAGGTCATTGTTCCCCTCTACTCATCACTCATTAGACCCATTATAGAGTACAATGCCCCTTTTGGTATGTACCTCACAAGACATCTACAACAACTGGAAAGGCCACAGAAATACCTCACAAAGAGGATTACCGGCCTCAAACAGATGCCCTACGCAGACCGTCTCAAAAAATTCCAGCTTTACTCCATTGCATATCTCCTACTCAGAGGTGATCTCTACCTAACATATAAAGCTATGTCAAATCCAGAGCTGTTGGACATGCTCCACTTAAAGAAATCCCAATCCCTCCGAGCTACACGCTCTAGGGACCTAAACCTTGTCGCCACAATAAACAGAACATGCCAGAGGGATAGATTCCTGTCCCAGAGACTTCCCATACTCTGGAATAAACTACCTATCTATATCAAACAAAGCTCCTCATTAGCACTCTTCAAGAAAAATCTTGATGATTGGATGGGAAATAGGAAAGTCACCCCGAGGATCACCTCTGCGGCTCTGCTCAACAGGGGCACAGGAAAATAATTTTCTTGGGTGGCAAAAGCCAGGGTACCTTTTTGGCTGGGCTTGTATAGGCCCCAGGGCTGATAGCCTAGTACCTACCTATGAACCTATGAACCTATAATCTCTCTTCCTAATCCTTTCTAACCTCCTCTGATTGATTCTTATTGTTATGCAATATGTTTTGTGCTCTACTAATTATTCCTTTCTTAATGGCAATTTCTGTTCTAGAGTCTACTAAAAACCTTACAATTGCTGCTTTTTCATTTAGGAACCCCTATTTCTTTCTCTTTGCCTATATGCTGATATCAATTATTGATAGGGAAGGCAAACTCTAACCTGCAGTCTAAATAAGTTCTTGGCATCTTCCCATTCTATTACCTTTCCCTCTCTTGTTATTTGCTCCCAATACATTGGTTCCTTTGCCAGTTTTCTCTAATAAATTCCAGCCCCCCCTCTTGTCTATTGTCTGTATCCCTAATTGCAGTTATCCCTATCGGCAGAATCTCCTTTCTCCATTCCCATGTTGGCTTACTTCTTACAATACTTTCTGCTACATTATGAATATAATATTCTGTATGATTATTGTTATTCTCCTTAAACGTCTGCATTTAAAATCACAGTCTCTCTTTGTTTCTTGAACTTGCCTCCTGTTTCATCATCATCATCTCTTTCCACTTTGAATTATAGTTCTCTGCTTGTGCTTTGTGTAGGAGTCTTAACTGTGTTTCTCTGAAATACCCTTTTAAATCTAATAATCCAAATTCACCTTGTTCTACTGGAAGAATAAGCTTATCCCATTTGACTCTTGCTGTCTTCCCTTCCCAGATAAAATCCTTCAGGTCATTATTAATTGCTATCCATGGCTTCTCCTCTGGTTGATAAAAATATGCATTACCTGTGTATAAGGCTAAAGAAACTAAAAACATTTTAACTGTTTGTATCTTACTATCAATATCCATGTAACAGAGCTTCAGTTTTCTCATTTTTTCTACTATCTTTTTAGTCTCTTTCCTCATACCCTTAGCTGCCACATTGGAATAATTATTAATCCATACTGCTAAATACTTCATTTTATCATGTCCCGATAAGTATGGATATTGCTGAACCTATACATATGTGGGTACATAATTTACCGCTATTGCCTTTGTTTTAGTTTCATTCATTTTGTATCCCAAAAAGATTTGAAACTGTCTCATTATGTTTCACAATACTGTAATGTCCCTTTCTGGTTTTGGTCAGATAAAAAATAGTATCATCTGCAAACAAAGACAGCTTTTCTTGACTACCATACCAATTATATCCTTGAATATATGAGTCCCTTATTTTCTTTGCCAATGGTTCTAACTATAAAGCAAATAACAAAGGGGAATGAGGGCACCCATGCCTGGTTCCTCTGCTCAAGCAGAAATTATCAGAGAGGACGCTGCCCACTTTAATTTCTGCCTCTGATCCCTCATATATCCCCCTAATTAATCTTACAATGTTATTAGGGAATGCAAATGCTTCCATTGATCTAGTCATAAAGGCCCAGGTTACTCTGTCAAATGCTCTCTCTGCATCAAGACCCACCAACAACAGTCATATTTTCTTACATTCTGCTTCCCAGCGGCTCATCAGTGTTCTGTTAATGTTGTCAAATGTTTGCCTTCCCTCCACAAAACCACACTGATCCATATCTATAAATTTTGGCATCACTTTTGCCATTACGTATGCCATTATAGACATAAACACTTTAAAATGATGGTTTAGTATTGAAATGGGACTGTATGAAAGTGGATCTGATGAGTCTTTACCCTCTTTAGATATTACAACTCCCACCGCTTTCTTCCAGGATATTGTTACTTCTCCTCTTAAAATACTGTGAAACAAAACCTTCCAGACCTTTATCAGTTTTTTCCCTCCTAGCTTCCAAACGTCCACAGGAATACCAGCTATTCTTGGGGATTTTCCTGTAGATTGGTTATACATCACCATTTTTATCTCATCTCCTCCCATCCTGTTAGTAATTGAGCCTCATCTACCACTAACCTTGGAATACTTAATTGTTCCACAAATATTTCCATTTGTACCCTTTCTTGATTTCCATATTTCTTTACTTTATACAGACTGTGACATCCCTACTCTGGGCCAATAACCAAGGAGCCTGAATCCTTACCACTGACACTGGTGAGAGATGCTCACTTGGAACAAAAATAGATACACACACTATTTCCAGATGCAGCTCTCTGCATCAAGCACAATTTCACTTAAGAGGACAGAGGGAACACACTCAGTTTGGGGTATGTGTTTCCCTGTCTCGCTCTCTCTCTCCAGGCCCCAATAAGACTCCCCACTGGCACAGCTGTAGAGTTGAGTCCTCAGCCAAGTGTCCAAGCTAAGTCCTCCACCACTCTCTCGGTGAAACCAGTGCTTTGTGTCTCTGCTCCAAGTAGATGACACACACACACACACACACACACACACACACACACACACACACACACACACACACACACACACACACACGCATATCTGGAAAAGGCTGGCACAGAATTACTAGCTATGCCCCTCTGCCCATACTATAAGGTAGTTACTGCCACCACACACTCCAAAGCCAGCTACTCTAAGGCTCTTACAAGGGTACCCAATTATATTGAGTGAAATTAATACTACTACAAATGGTAATGTTGACCAAACAGCAAGGCTTTTAGGAGCGGCCACAGTGTCACCAAATAAATATAAGTACTCTCAAACGTTTAAATATTCTCTGAAGGACCAGCCAAAATGAAAAGTTGAAATACATTTAATAATAAATAATAAAAGAACATGAAAATACTAAATATCTATTTACAATAAACACCAGAGTTTCAATCACAGGACATATTAAGGTAACACAGCTGAATAGATTCACACAGATACAGAAAACACTACTTAACTAATCTCACTATATTTTCCTGAATTATCTAAATAATTACAATTCCCTGGTTACTTACTAAAGCAAGTAAGATGACGTGGGTGAGAAATCCTTCTTTGTCAGGTTACAAAAACAGATGGCCATGAGACTCCAGTGTCATCTAGTATTAAAACTTCATTTTTTTATGCTGGATTACAGAATGACATCACACACATCTGGTCATCTGAGTTCTGGTTCACACACAACCCCTTTTACTAGCAAATGAACCAGAATCTACCACATAAGTGTCAATAATGCACACACATAGAGCTTGCTAAATCTGGTGTAGCTTCTGAAAGTCATAAAACAATTTCAAACTTCTACTCTTCCAGAGTAGCAATTAATTCACTGCTAAAGACAATACAGAAGGCTTCCTAGTACAGACATTTTGTCTCTAGCTGCATTGAGAACTGTAAGATACAATGTTTATGGCCTACCAGGTAATTTAATTTCCAACTATTTTTCAAAGTTACCTGGACTGAGATTAACCTTTTCTCTTCCAGTATCCTCTGTTAAAACATATACATTTCATCAGTTACAATACAGTCAGGACTCCCTGTTGGTAGATTTTTTTAACACATGCAACTTTACAAATACATTTTCAACATGGCATCTGTACAAATCAGTTTGATATACAAATGACATATAATTATTTACAAAATTCCAGGTAGCTGTGCTGACATAAGTTACACATCCACTGCCTTACTTCTGGCATAGCTGGTAATACATCACATTGTCATACAGACTTTCATAGAATTTCCAAAATATTTCTAATACATCCACAGGATCCCTTGTTATCTTCCTTGTTATAGGCTTCCTAAGCTTGGTGACAGCTCTTTCTACTTTCTGTTGCCTGAGTTGTTGTGCTAAAAGTTTTTGTGCACTAGAGTTATCAAAAAACTGATGTTTAATAGCAATCTTCCATATTATTGAGGTAATCCCTTATTTTCTGTTTAGCATTCTGCAGTTGCTGGTCTTCTTGTTCTGTGAGATTCCTCCTATTTTGCAATACTTTGACATTTGTCAGTCCCTCTAAATAATTCTTGTTACTTCTTAGGCATATCTCCCTTTATTTTATTTCCACCCTATCTTTAAACTCTACTTTAATTTCATCCTACTCCCTAGTTACATTTTCAGAAGAAATTTCTATCTTCTCTAATAGGTCCTGAATAATTTCCACTATTCATTCTTTAATTTCCTCTCTTTTCAACAGATAGGTAGGAAAGTGCCAGTGTCTCATTTTTATTTCATTACCCTGTGTTTTTATTTTAGTTATTATTGGCACATGATCTGAAATAGTTATTGGATATGTATCAAGACCTTCAATTAAATGCACATGTTCCTGTGAAATGTAAATTATGTCTAGCCTAGCCCATTTTTTGTATCTTGGGGGACAATATTTAAATTCACTCCTGACTCCTAGTACTGAATTCACATCTTCCATTCCAAATATTTTCATAAATTTCTTTAAACGCTACCCTCCTTTGTTATATTTTCCCTTCTGGGCCCCACTGACATATCTTCACTGTTGCAAATCTAATTTCTAGCTGAAAGCTGATTATTTCTCATAGAATTTTCTTAAGCTCCATTACAGTAGTTTTTCAGTGCAATATAAATACATGACAGTGTAATCCTCCTCCCTTGCCAGTAGCCCCTTAATACTACACATTTACCATTATTGTCTTTTTTATCCTCTTCTATTATTTGTTTATTTAACATTTGTTAACCGGGAAAGTCCGACTCGGAACAAAGCCAATTTTCAGTGGAGGTCCAGGGAGAAATGCTTCAGATGCATGTCTTTCTAACATGGGAGGAAACTCACACGAATGCAGGGGGAACATGCAAACTCCGCACAGAAGGCACCCTAGTTGAGAATCAAACTGGAGAACCTCTTGCTGTGAGGCAATAATGCTACCATTGCGCCATCCAATATTACTGTTGGAGCTTCTCTTGCAATTAATATAAGTACTCCTCTCTTCCTTTGTTCCAGGTATTCCACTGAATAACCATCCTGAAAACCTTTCTTTAGCAAATTCACATGTTGAGTTCTTTCCAAATGTGCTTCCTGTGGCGCAGCTATTTGTAATCTACATTTTTAATATAGTTCACTACTCTTTCATTTTTGTATTTATTTGTGAGACCATTAGCATTTAAAAACATTATAGAAAGCATCATACTCTTGAGAGATTATTATTCCCACCTTTTATGTAAAACAGCTTTTTTGTTAAATGTCAAGTTCCAGCTTTGGTGTTACATTCATGTGCTGTTTGGCAGGTTAATCTTTTATGTAGTTGTTTCTTATCATCTCAGTTTGAGCCTATGTCACATCTTATAAAACTTTTTGTTTTATTGAAAACCCTCAAACAAAAATACACACACAATCCAAATACCCACTAAAACCTATTGACTTAATAATAACACACAAGACTATGTACACCCTCAAATATTGAAGTTTTACCCTCCTAATAGGAACAAATGTTTGAAACTCACAGCCACACACAAACTTGAGCTAATCTAAAAGAAAGGTTATCCATGCTAATATGCATGGTGCAGTGACAATACTGTCCATTAACTATTTCCATCTTCTTTACAATTTGATGTCAGTACTATTATCACAAATAAATACAAATATGTATACACACACACACACACACACACACACACACACACACACACACACACACACACACACACAGTATTGTAACTGACACTAGCAGATAGAAAGATACACTCATGAACTCCCAAAACTTGAAAGTATTGTGTTGAATAAATTGCCATTGGAATGTTAAAATACTTTAAATATATAAACTTACAATAAACAAAAATGTCATCTCACTACAGCCACCATTTCCTCACACACCTGGTTGTGCTCCTTCTTGTCTAAAAATCAGTTGAAAGTCAATTACGTTGCCAGTGATTATAAGCAAGTGTTTGGGAAAATGACTTAAAAGAATTATTACATCAGCAAAGAATGTGGACTTATCCAAATATGGTACATGAACATCTAAAAGCAATACAAGGGTAGGATAATGTTAAAAAAAAGTTTGACATAACATGTACCATTCAGAGATTTCTCTGACATACCAAGATTAATATTTGGCAAGATTTTAAATTAATGTAATTAAATACAGTACTGATGGAATTCCCTGTAGGAATGATACATTTAAGCCATCTTTTCTTTGTACTTGACCACTGAGATTCAAAAGTGTGAGTCTGTTGAAAGATGCAATTTGTGCTTGATTCCTTTATAAAAGAGGTGAAAACATTTCTTTTGATTGACGTCTGAAGTCCCAGAAATACAAATAACTGATCAGTCATAACAGTTAATTAACTGGATTTATCAGTCCTAACGGGGCTACAGAAACGGTTGAGGACACTTAATTCCATAAGAAATAAATAGCAGATGAGTATCAATGAGATGTTTTAAATTATAACAAATTGTCAGTCCAATAACAAGCCTACTTATGTAATCCTTAATAAGAAAACAATCTGTTTTTAGATGCTTACTGTCATCAAAAACATATATGCAGTTATCCCAACCAATCCCCATCAAACCCTAGGCTTAACCCCAAGAAAATAAATAGCAATACCCCAAAAAAATAAACTGTTCCATAAAATTGCTCTAACCAACTGCACCAAAATTTTAGCAGAGGGGGTGTAGCCATATTGGCTCGAAAATGTTGCATTCACCTACTGAAGGTGCTATTAACAAGCCAAGGAAAAATAGAAACTAGTACTGTACTATATAAATCTTCACAGTTCCAACTGTAAATGTAATAAATCCAATACGCAATTTGAATGACAATAAAACACTCAATATTTATTAAAACAAAAAACTAGCAGTAAGTGCTTTCATTCACAAAGAACTTCTTCAGACCTGACAGGTCTGAAGAAGTTCTTTGTGAATAAAAGCGCTTACCGGTTATTTTTTGTTTTAATAAATATTGAGTGTTTTATTTTTATTCAAATTGCGTATTAGTACTGTACTAAATTACATTGCTGAATATAATTTTTAAATCATTTAAAGAGGAAATAATGGTGGTAAAATAAAGATAATATTCTTAGTCTGCACCTAATAAAACCTGCTCTGCCTACTATTATTGCAGGCAATCAAATCTTGCTAATAAGAAATAAGTGATTAAACTAATCTAGAGCAATAGAAAAAATGTGTCCCCCTTGTTCTATTACACACAGTGATTTTGATACCAAATGGTTCTAGTAGTTTTATTTGCTAGATATACTAGAAACAGTACTGTATACTAGAAATAACTGGATATTGCCTTCATTATATGATAATAAAAAGCAGTGCTTTTCACCCAAAAGGATACCAAAGAATATGAACAACAGCAAAAAGTCATAGCAAACATGAAAAAATATTGGAGTTTAAGGGAGACCAAAACATTGCAAGCATGTTCAGAGTAAATTATCATCAAAATCAAATGACATCCAATTTATTAGAGAGAAAGAGAGAATTTGCTTTGCTTTGGCTTAACTACACCAAACTGATTGCTGGAATATTTTAAACTGTTTTATTTCCTTTCACCTGAAATGTAAATATAAAACTAACTCAATGCTATGGATTTCAGGTAACCCTGTCAGTGCTATGGAGATAATGTGAACCACAGTGGGTTTGCCAATGCATTGCATGTTAATTGGCAGTGGTCTAAAATGAAATTTTTAGTAGAAAATATATACTGACACTCTTTCTAATTAAATATAATATTTGCTTGTTGTGTTTATTTAGTAGAAACTGGGCACAATACTCACTCTCAAAAAGAACTAGCTTAGCTCCCCAGAAGAGTTTGTTAAAACTTTCTTCTGCATCTTCTTTTGATTGTAGTGCACTGATTGATTGAAAATGTTTTACATCTGAAAGTCTCATTTTAAAATGGTTTTCCCACTGAATTAACATTTGTTTACACTCTGGCCATTGGTCTTGCTTGGGAGATCTGATGAAAAGTGGTAGACTACTTAGACAAAAATGATTCTGTGCATTGTGAGCTTTAAGATTCTGAAGAAATCTTATGTACTGTTATTTTTTTTCAACACTTCATTTCTTTTTTTAACATTATTATCTACATCTGATGATCAGTTTTCATTCCAGTTTAGTCTTCTTCTGGAGTCTTGAACCTCAGATTTGATTTTCTTAGTCTGCCAGTATTTTTGATAAGGCCTTTTATACCAGTATTAAGAAGAACACAAAATGTTTTATAGTTACTCCTTTAGTGGATTTATTGTTCTTCTAAACATCAGTGGCGCAAAGTGTGGTATATGCTTTACAGTTCACCATCAGTTTAACATAGACACACAATTCCAAGTTTTCATGGTCACTTCTTACAAAGCCACATTCACATCTCAAATCCTATATGTAATGGGACAGATGCTTTACAGTCTCCCATTTATTTACTAATTTCATAATTTTGCCGGTCTTCTTTCAGATCATCTCCATCTCCCAACACTAGTCTCTGGTTCAAATCTAAAGAACTGATTCTTCTAGTCAGCTGCTGTGCTTTTTTCTGTTGGTCAAGTATTTTCCTTTTAAATAATGGATACTGGAAAAGGTTTCACTGAAAAAATCTCCATCTCTTTCTTTTTCTGGGTTTTGTTATAGGTTCATAGGTGAACACTAAGCTAACTGCTCTGAATGGTAATTTTAAATCTAGCCAGTATTCCAACATAAGAATCAGATCTTGTACTTTGTGTTTATAAGGTGAAAACCTTAATCATTGTGCCAAATCCACTGTTATTGTTAGAAGAATGAGAAGCAGAGTCCCTTTCCTCTTGCTGGCTCGCTGTTTATTGGCTATTTTTTTTATTTCCTCCTTAGCTTGTTCTGCCTCCAAAAATGTCTTTGATCCTCCAGAAAAAATATCCTGAAAACAGCTGGATACAGAATCGTGAATCTCACACCTGCCTCTTGACATTCACTGATTACTAGGATAAAGTTGTATCATTTTCCACAAATACCCTAAAAAGCCCAGTTTTTAATACTTTTCCTTTCTTCCACAGTTTTGTCAGTATCAACTCTTTGTACTGGCAGGATTGCTTCCTTACTAATATAGGTCTTGTCTGCATTCCCATGGCCATGTTTGGATCATACACACGATGCATTCTTTCTATTAACAAATCTGCTATGTAACACTAGTCTTGTTGATTATTTACTTTCATAAAATGAATACAGCCTATTCCTTCCAGTTAATCTGCTACAGCAGAAAATCTCAGGTTTTCTCTGCATGCTCTCCCTTCTAATTCTGTTTTGTGAAACAGCTTTTCTTTGGAAGTCTCATGCTCATCCAACCTTTTCTTTATTTCAGTCTCTGATTTTTGCAGTCTTGTCAGCTAATCTGACTAGCTAGTTAAAGCTTCTTCTGTTTTCAGTCTTTTATTTGACTGTGTATATCCCTTCAGTATTTCACTTATTTTAAACATCTCTGAGTGCGTTTGATTTATTGTTTCTACCAAGTTATTGTAAGACATCGCATGTACCAAAGCTAAAACTTGAATTGTTGTTAGCTGGACAACTGCAAAATTCTTCCCTGCTAGAGTTTAGTCTTCTTCTTTTCTGCTTGATTTCTTTGCTGGTATCCAGGCAGTTAAGTACTAGCCATTAAATGAATTGTATCCAATTAGATAGCTTTACTGTTTTTTTTTCACAATTGCAGTTTTTACAGTGGGAGAGTTCTAATTGACCAGTTGATCAGTGTGCTGCCAATGTGGAGGTCTGTGTCTGCATATCCTTTATAGTTCTTTCTAACACCTAGCCCCAAATACTGTATCTTCTCTGTCTCATGGAAATGTCCCAAATGCTGTCAGAAGGAATGTGGCAATGGTCAAAGAAAAAATTTTTTTGTGCAGGTTAAGTCTTCAGAAATGTGGCATAGTGGAAAGGGGCCAGAAATCGTGGAATCTGCTACAAATACCAGTCTCACATCTCAGGTCTTATGGCAAGTACTTCTCACAAGTGTTTGTTTTTGTTCCAGTATGTTTCTTGGAAATGATACATGACATAGCACAAACTCCTGGCAGTTTCTGAAGACTAAACTGGCACAGTAAACACTATACAAGAGATAGAGAAGACATCCTTAGGATAAGGGGACTTATTTCTGTGAAAGAAAAACTTACCTGTAGAAATTAAATGCAACATATAATGCTTCAAGAAGAAAAAGGTAGTGTAAGCAACGGTAGGACGTGATTTCCAAGGTGGAACAACATATGAAGCGGTTAGTGCAGTGGGTTAAGACTTTGAAAAACTAGTGTTCTGTTTCCTGTTGTCAAGGGTATAGGGTTTGAGTCTTTGCACCTCCATTTGCTAGCTGTGTGACTCTGAGCAAGTCCCTTAACCAGACAGCATTCTCGGGTCATCTCTGAAAAGGGGCACCAGTGTCAAGTGGGCTTACCCAGTTAATAAATGAATAAAATAAAAAAAAAGGAAAGCCAGAGAAGGTAATTAAAGCTTTGGCTGATTAAGATTTTAATGACAAAGATGATGAATATACAAAATGTACTTCTTTTATCTGATAAATTAGGCTCTGCTTAGGCATTTTGTGTCTGTCTTTTCCTTTGCAACCAGCACAAAGAATGGACATCTTTTCAAAGTGCCTTAGTCTAACCAACTACAACAGAAACTGCCAGGGCAAATCAAGATAATAGAGAAGTTTCTCCATCTTCTTCTGTCTGTTATCAGATAAATGACTGGGAGGTCAATTGTTTGGTTTAGAGTAGAAACAAAAGCTACTCAAACAAGGAATTAATTTAGGATTTGTCATAAGTGTTACCTTTGTGTGTGTGAAAGAAGGCTGAGGGTTCTCCCAAAGGCACAGGTTGTAGTTCAGAAATACCTCAAGCAGATGTGATAGCCAGCAGAAAGATGATCTTTCAAGATAGCCATTTTAGACCACAAGTAGCAGCTAGTTCCAATGAAGGCAAAGTTAAGTTTTTCAACCATGAAGTTCAGATACCAGGAAGGGAAATTGTCCCTGAAAAGTTATAAATGAAAAACATCTCTGTGGAATAAATAAATAATTTGGACTCTTATCAGTAGAAAATAATTGCATCCCCTATGGAGATACTGTACTGCAACCACCACACATAATTTATTAGAAGTAAACAAGCCTTCTGCCTGCAAATGTCATAAACTACCAATGCTTGTTAAACAGTAAATGAGAAGTGTGGACAGTCTTGATGTATGATGAAAGAGAAACCCTGCTTTCATTCAGGTAAACAGGTTTTAATAGCTACTTACTGTGTAACATTTAGCAAAGCATAAAGCTGATGGAATTTGAGACTGGATTAATGGATGCTGTTTTTACTTATGACCAGAAAAAACAGTTGGATAGGGACAGTGACAGGGTTGAGGCAGCAAAAGTGGAGACCAGTTTGCATCAGATGGATTTTGTGTTCTCTAAACAATACAGAATGCGGGGAGCACAAAGAAATTACTCTGCCTCTGCATCTGGGGGCACAGCCTCTCAAGAACAGGGAGCTGTAAAACTTCACATCTAAAAAAGGTAAAAAAAGATTCACTGCTGGAGTCTTCCAATAAAAGGACAAGGTTTAAACCACCTACAGCTCCGGCTCTCATGCAAGCAATTAATTGGACTGTCTGCTCAGAAACTTCACCCGTATCCTGAATGCACATGGGATGTGTACTGCTCTGAGCAAACCTTTCTTTACTAAGCCTAGTTTAAACAATTCAAGTTTCCTGACATGGGGAAATAATTTGTTTCCCCTTGCCTATTTACTAATTCTGATGTAATTGAGAAACTAGGTATAGGTGATGGTGACTAGGACTAATAGAATTACTCAAAATTTTAAATGATTTGTGTGCATCTTCTTTTCATAATGACAGCATCCTGCATGCTGAACTGTTACATGGGGGCTTGCCAGTCTTATGACAAAAAGTACCACTTCTGGAATGTGAATTGTATGAGAGAAGATCAGTTATCCTCAGACACTGTTCTAATATTCTCATGAGTGGCTGCACTAGGACAAGGCGTGTGTGCACAGGCTGTAAACTGTGGCACCAACGCGATGTGATATAATACCACTGCCACTGATTCTCTTCTAGTTTTGCCAAGTGACGTGTTGGAATGACCGCAGCCATGAACTCAAGAGTTTACAGGAGCTGGACAGTTGTAATACCATGAGAGTTTATAAAGCTAAAGATGGCTGCTGTCAATGCTTGGAATTACTAAATTGTTAAGAAGACTGCAACCTGATAAAAATCTTGTCTTGCTGATATGAATTTTTGAAGGAGTGAGAAAGTACACTTTTGTAAGATGAACGTACCAAAAAATTAGATGTTCATATAATCACTGCTGCAGTAGCCTTACCTATATGGATTATATCCTGCTGTTAGAAATACTGGGTGAGCAAATTGGTGTAACTAAGGAAATGAGTTTTTGAAATGTGGTACAGAATTGGAATTGCCTAGACAGAGTAAAGCCTTGTTGAGTCTAATTATGGTGGCTGCCACAAAAGCAATTACTAGAAAATGGAAATCAAAGTCTAAACCAACCTTCTAGAAGTAGCGAATACAGTAACAGAGATAAAACAACTGCAACTGGGATTTTTAGAAAAGGGTAGGACGTAGGAGCAATTTTCATAGGAAAAACGGAAACTGTGGGAACAATACATACAGGGGAGGAATGAGTTTTAAAATGAGGCAGGATTTTAATGAGCTGTGTAATGTTTGACTGACAATGATTGGGTAGATTATAAGTGAGATATAATGTTTTCAGCTAAAATGATGTCAATATGATTTGTTTTCATTTATATAAATGTATGATCGCCTATGTCAAACGTGATAATTTAATAAAGATGTTTCTTGTTTAAAAAAAAAAAAAAAAGAGGATATAACAGCCAGCCAGCCAGCCTCAAAAGCTTCAAGCCACCTTCCACACACCCAATCTGCCAAGCAGTTGGAGCCCTTCAATGCTTTCTTGTCATCAGAGAGAGAGGGAGGCTGAACCCTGAAAGGACAATGCTAGGAAAAACAAAAAATAAATGTCCATACCCTGGCATAAAAAATACACCAAAAAGCAAGGGGAATGGAGGAAGGGAGTGACTACTGCAACAGTGATAATACGAATATCTACTGTTCTGGTAAGTTCAACTTACCCAACAGTACTATGTTCATTATATTAATCATTGCTGCAGTAGCCTTAGCTCTATGGGTAGATTATTTTAGCTAAATACGTTTGGGAGGTGGAAGAACAGAAGGAGAGTAGTCCAGGAGCCCCTGGAGAATGGTACTTGTAAAGCCTGATTTGGACATAAACAAAGAATCAAGCTTATAGTGCTTTGAAAAAGTATCTTCAGAGGACTTAGTAGCAGCTTTCAGAATACTTCTATAATCCAACTATTTCCAAAAAGCCACAGATGAGAGCAAGAACCTGGTAAAGTGGGCCTGAGCCCTAGCTGGAATAGTTTTTGTTATGGTGAGTATAATAAAAGGTAATAGCCTTAGACAACCATTTGGAAACAGTCTGTTTTGACACATGTTATCCTTCCTTCTTACCTTTACAAGAAATGAACAATTGATCCAAAGATCTGAAAGATTTAGTTCTGTCAAGATAGTACCTGAGTTGTCTGTGAACATCCAAGATATGAAATATCCTTTCTCATTTGTTTTTAAGAAAGAAAAGGGGAAGATAGATAGTTTGGTTTAAGGTAAACTCGTATGCCACTTTAGGCATAAAAGAATGATTAGTTCTCAAAGAAACCCTGTCCATATGAAATATGAGATAGGATTAACTCACCATAAGAGCTTGCAACTCAAAGATCCTTCTTGCAGATGTCAGCACAATCAGCAAAACTGTTTTCCATGTTAAGAACCTCAAGTCAGACAGATTAGCTTGTTGAAACGGAAGAAGTGTTAGCCTCCTTAAAACAAAATTAAGATCCCAAGGAGGGGGCACCGGCTTTCTTGGAGGCCTCTTATGCGAACCCCTTTCAAGACCATTTTGATATAAGACTGCACTGAAAGAGAAGGTTCCATGGGCAGACATGCTGAAATGGCCAATACATGAACCTTGATAGAGTAATAAGAAAGGCCATAGGACTGTAACTCACACAAATAATGTAAAGCCAGAGAATGGGTGCTGGTGATGTTGTTAACATCAACTAGAAAGCCTTTTCCATTTGCTAATATACGATTTTCTAGTAGCAGGCTTTCTTGCCTCCATAAGTATCCCCTGCACATCCTCATTTAAACAGGTGCCTAAAAGGAATTAAGACCCTATCATCCAGGCAGTCAACTCAAGATGACTGATGTCAGGGTGTATCAAATACCCATGTTCTTTTGTGATTGGATCCAGTCTGTGAGGAAACTTGGTAATTGCCTCTGACCATTTCCAGTAGAAGGGAGAACCATGTTTGCCTGAGCCAGAATGGAGTCACCACAATGATCTTGGGGGATTCCTTTTAAATCTTCAGAATTACCCTGGATAT
Source organism: Protopterus annectens (assembly GCF_019279795.1). Lineage (NCBI taxonomy): Eukaryota > Metazoa > Chordata > Ceratodontiformes > Protopteridae > Protopterus > Protopterus annectens. Next base: position 813,221,814 of record NC_056739.1, read on the forward strand.
TAGTAGAAAGGGTGGAAAAGCATACTGGAACATTCCTCTCCAAGAAAAGGCATTTATCTTTCATGCCTTCTTGCACAGAGTCCTGGAACAGAATATTGCCAACAAACCCAGTTTGGGTTTGTGAAGGGCCGATCTTGTCTCCTGAACCTGATTGACTTCTTTGAATCAGTCTCCAGAGCCATGGACAAGGGTAAGGTGGTCCACACAGCCTATCTAGACCTTGCCAAGGCCTTTGACACCATCCCCCACTCTGGAATCATAGATAAACTTACTAGGTTGGGTATTAATCCCTATGTCACCCAATGGGTTGCTAAATGGCTTACTGATAGAACCCACACTGTAAAAGTAGCCGACTCCAAATCCAGCTTCAGACAAAGTGACAAGTGGAGTACCTCAGGGTTCAGTCCTGGGGCCGCTCTTGTTTGGCATCTACTTCTCTGAAGTACAGGTCAACACTAAAGGACTCTGGCTAACAAAGTTTGCAGATGACTGCAAACTGGGAGCTATTATTGAATCCCCAAATGATGTGGATACTCTACAAAAGGGCCTTACAGAAACAGATGCTTGGTGCCAGAGCCATGGGCTCAAGCTCAATGCCAAGAAATGTATTGTTATCCCCTTTGGGAAAAAACATGTATCCATGAATTACCATATAGGCGGCAGTACACTAAACACAGAAAGTGTGATAAGAGACTTAGGGACACAGGTGGACGGTGGTCTCACCTTCGATAACCACATCGCCACAACAGTCAGGAAATCCTTCTATGTGGCACACCTCATCACAAAGGGCTTTTCATCCAGAAAAAAGGAGGTCATTGTCCCACTGTACTCATCCCTCATTAGACCCATTATAGAATACAACGCCCCATTTGGTATGTACCTCTCAAGACATCTGCAACAACTGGAAAGGCCTCAGAAATACCTCACTAAAAGAATCACAGGCCTAAAGCAGATGCCCTACGCTGACCGCCTTAAAAAACTCCAGCTATACTCTGTCGCATATCGTCTACTCAGAGGCGATCTCTGCTTAACATACAAGGCCATGTCAAACCCAGAGCTGTTGGACATGCTACACTTACAGAAATCCCAATCCCTCAGAGCTACACACTCCAGGGATCTAAACCTTGTCATCACAGTAAACAAAACAAGCTGGAGGGATAGGTTCCTGAACCAGAGACTCCCCAGACTCTAGAATAGATTGCCCATACATGTCAAGCAGAGTGCCTCTTTGGACCTCTTCAAGAGGAACCTTGACATTTGGATGGGAGAAAGGAAATTCACCCCAGGGGATCACGTCAGTTGCCCTGCTAGACAGGGGTCCAGGAAAGTAAATAATGTGGGAAGAAATAGCCAGGGAATTGTTATGGCTAGGCTTGTATAGGCCCTAGGGCTGATAGCCTAGTACCAACCTATGAACCTATGAACCTATGATTGTTCAGAAAGGAGGCAAATGGGTCTCCTTGAGGAACTCCTCACAGATGGATCAAATCTTGGAAGACCCCTGATCTAGCTTCCATTCACGAAGGTCTGCTCTGGTCCTGCTCAGTGTGTCTGCCACACAGTTTTCTTGTGATGGAATGTAGGATGCCCTTAGAGTAAGATTGTGCTGTGAAGCTATATCCCAAGCTAACATGGCTAGTCTGCAAAAGGGGTTCTACCTGCTTCCCTTTTGCTTGTTGATGTATTACAGACTGTGGTATTGTCTGTAACCACTTGAAGAGGCCCAGGGGGACCAAAGATGTTTCAGATAATAGAGTGTCTTGATCAGGGCAAGCATCTCCTTGATATTTATGTGCTTGCATCTCTCCTTGGTGTTACATACCCCTACACTTTAACCTTCCTGAAACTGCTCTCCAAGCAAAGCCTAAAGCTTTGCAGCAGGAATGGAGAAGGGGAGACATGGATTTAAGGATATTTCCTGTCTCTACCAAAAGATTTATCTTCTGACAAACCATAACATTGGGATTTGAAAAGATAAAGGGTGTTGATGCTAGGACCAAGGAGATTTCAGATACCACTGTATCTTTCTTAATGTGGAGCACATTGGTTTACCAAGACCATTGAACATGTGGGAGAAACAGACAAATGTAGGTTTTGTAAAACAGAATTGGAAACAGTTGCATACCTTGTTGCTGGTTGCGACATACTAATGGCAGAAGGAGTGTATACTGAAAGGCATAATAATGAGCAAGACTGTTGTGCAAACAAGACCCACAAAGCATCATAGAAAATGATGAATTCTACATCACATGGGTTCACCCATTACCAACAGTTCAAAAGATAGATGCTAGAAAACCAGATACAGTAGTCCATGAAAAGAAGACAAAAGTAGCATTGATCATTGAAGTCACTATACCCAGTGACTACAGTGTCTTGCGTACAGAGAGACACAAAGTCATAGGACATCAGGATTTGCAGGCAGAAATGAGAGCAATGTGGAAGAAAGATACCAAGACAATTCCAATAGTGGTAGGGGCAACGGGTCTTATAAAAAAGAATCTACAATTGTATTTAGATATGTTACCAATACATGTAACCCAATACAAATTGCAGAAGAAGTCATTACTGGGCACAATGCGGATGCTGCAAAGAGCACTTTTGGCTGACATCAAAGATTGAAACAATACTAATTTCATGAACATTAATCGTACTTTGACTTATGAATGGGTTCCACTCTCATCATGGTATTAGAAACCCAAAAGACTTAGAGGAAATAAAAAAATGGAGTTTTGCCAGGTGTATCACGAGAATCATTGATGCCATGAGACCCAAAATCCTGAGGTATTCCGTCACGGTGACCAAAGTCTGAGTGGAAAACCTTAGAAATATAATTCATAGGTTCATAGGTTCATAGGTAGGTACTAGGCTATTGGCACGAGGGCCTACGTAAGCCTAGCCAACAAGGTTCCCTGGCTTATGCCACCCAAGAAAGTTATTTTCCTGTGCCACTGTCGAGCAGAGACACAGAAGTGATCCCCGGGGTGTATTTCCTATTTCCCATCCACTCATCAAGATTTTTCTTGAAGAGTGCTAATGAAGAACTTTGCTTGACATAGATGGGTAGCCTGTTCCAGAGTATGGGAAGTCTCTGAGACAGGAATCTATCCCTCCAGCATGTCCTGTTTATTGTGGTGACAAGGTTAAGGTCCCTAGAGTGTGTAGCTCAGAGGGATTGGGATTTCTTTAGGTGTAGCATGTCCAACAGTTCTGGGTTTGACATAGCTTTATATGTTAGGCAGAGATCACCTCAGAGTAAGCGATATGCTACGGAGTAAAGCTGGAGTTTTTTGAGATGGTCAGTGTAGGGCATCTGTTTGAAGCCAGTAATCCTCTTTGTGAGGTACTTCTGTGGCCTTTCCAGCTGCTGCAGATGTCTTGTGAGGTACACTCCAAAAGGGGCGTTGACTCTATAATGGGTCTAATGAGTGTCGAGTAGAGGGGAACAATGACCTCTTTTTTCCTGGATGAGAACCCTTTTATGATGAGGTGTGCCACGTAGAAGGACTTCTTGACTACTGTGGCGATTTGACTATCAAAGGACAGACTACTGTCCACCTGGATCCCAAGGTCTCTTATCACACATTCGGTGTTAAGTAGACAGTTGTCTATGTAGTAGTTCATGGGTACAGATTTTTTATCAAAGGGGATGACAATGCACTTTTTGGCATTGAGCTTGAGGCCATGGCTCTGACACCAGGCATCTGTCTCAGTGAGGCCCTTCTGTTGGACTTCCACATCATTTGGGGACTCGACTATGGCTCCTAGTTTGCAGTCATCTGCAAACTTCATTAGCTAGAGGCCTTCTGTGTTAGCCTGTACTTCAGAGAAGTAGATAACAAACAGGAGAGGTCCCAGGACTGAACCCTGTGGTACTCCACTTGTCACTGGTTTGAGGTCAGATTTGGAGTATGCAACTTTTACAGTGTGGGTTCTGTCAGTGAGCCAGTTGGCAACACATCTTGTGATGTAGGGATTTATACCTAGTTTAGTGAGTTTAGCTATAATTCCAGAATGGGGGATGGTGTCGAAAGCCTTGGCGAGGTCAAGATAGGCTGTGTGAACCACCTTACCCTCATCTATGGCTTTGGTGACTGCCTCAAAGAAGTCGATCAGGTTCAGGAGGCCTGATCTGCCTTTCACAAACCCAAACTGGGTGGGATCCAGTGTTTAGAGGTTACCAATGTCTTTGTTTATGAGTTCCATGATGATATATTCCATGGCCTTGTAGACTAGGCTCGTCAGGCTAATAGGTGGATAGTTCCCGGGATTAGTGGTGGCTCCCCCTTTATGGAGTGGGATAACTGTTACTGTATGCCATTCAGTGGGTACAAAGCCTGATGTGAGGCTATGATTGAACAAGGTCCTTATGTGGGGAGCCAGTTCGTTCTGAAGTTCGTGTAAAATGCAGCCTGGGATGTTGTCCAGACCCATGGATGCTGTGTTTTTGGCTTTAGAAAGTGCAGCTTTTACCTGAGTAGTTGTGATTACAGGGGCTCTGCATTCTTCCTGTATAGATATGGGCCCTTTAGGGGGTGGGGGTGGGGGTAAAGTTAGCACTGAGCCTATCTGCCAGGATGTTGGCAATATCAGTTGGTTCTGTAATTTTCGTGCCGTTGTGCTGTAACTCAGAGAAGATCTGGGTGTTGCCATTGAGATTCTTGACATAGTTATAAAATGCTTTGTGGTTGTCCTTAGAATCAGTGACGATTTTGTTTTCATAGCTAACTTTGATGGATCTTATAAGGGATCTCAGCTTCTTATTGAGGCTGACCAGGGAGCTCCACCACTCATGGGATTTTACTCTCTTGTGCAACAATTTCTTCCTTCTGTTGTACAGTTTGTTTATGGCAGGGGACCATCAGATTGGCTTCCTTTTTTTTGGAGGCTAGCATCTTGGTTCTGTTTGGGATAGCACGATCCATGCACTTGTATAGAGTGCATTTGTGTAGGATTCAGCAGTCGTAACTGTATTGTCCATCTGCATGGGTGTCATGAAGTTCACCACTTATGTCTTAAGAAGCATGAAGTTGGCTTTGGAAAAATTTTTTACCGTGGTCTCCTTAATGGGGGGCGGGATGTGGATATCAAGGGTGATTAGCTTATGGTCAGATCGGACCAACGAGGAGTTGACTTCAGGTGTGGAACACCGGTCACTCATGTTGGTAATGACTAGGTCTAGGATATTGTTGCCCCTTGTGGGGGTGTGGATAAGTTGATCCAGGGCATTGGAGTTTATGAATTCCAGAAAGCATTGTGTTAAGGAGTTGGTACACGAGTGGTTTTCCCAGTTGATGGTGGGGTAGTTGAAATTACCCATTATTAGGGTGTTTGGTTGAACCCTAATATTTTCCAGTACATCAAGAAAAGAGGAGCGGGAATCCTGGGGCATGGTGGGGGATCTGTAGCAAGCTACAATTTGGATTGCAGTTTTGCTCAGAGTTAGTTGCACTTGGATAACCACAGATGCATTATGCTGAACAACTAGCCTGGAGGTGTGGATATCCTTAATGAATATGGACACACCTCCGCCTTTGGTGTTCCGGTCCAGGTTACATGACCGAAAAGTGTGGTACGAGTTATAGCCTGGTAGTGCAGGGGTGCTCTCTGGAGCCTTGAACCAGGTCTCAGTCACTGCACAGATATCGATGTTCTCCATTTTAAGGAGTGCCTTGAGTGAGTGCATTTTGAGATTTAGACTTCTAGCATTGAGTAGCATTACCCTCAGTTTTTGCTTGCCTGTTCCTGTTATGGTGGTGAATTTGTCATTTGAACCTTGCCTAAAAAATGCACTATGGGGCGGTAAGAGCCTTAGCCAGAATCCGGAATCCCAGGGGCGACAGGTGCAGGCCATCTCTGGCAAAGCATCATGGTCTGTCGACCATGTCATCCCAAGTAGACAGATACTGGATCCCCTTAGAATGACACCAGAAGCTTAGCCAATTGTTGAAGTCAATCATTTTGTCCTTCCTTGTACTGCGGTATCATTCTGGGCGATGGCAAAATGGTACACAGGGCTAAGGTCATACCTACCTGGGCTACAAGATCGGAGAGCTCTTCCATGTCTCTTTTCATGTAGTCCAGGGAGGTATGTCTCAGGTTGTTCACACCAACATGGACAATGACAGAGTCATATTTGTACTTGTTGTGAAGTGACCTGAGTGCGTGGGTTATGTGGCGGATCCTGGCACCCGACAGGCAGCTGACAGTAACCTTCTCCTTGTTTAGCCTGGTGAGTGGGACATCAGTGTGCCTGACTATAGAGTCACCTATGACTAGTGTGTTGGATACGTTGTTTTGCCTTATTAGTTGTGGTTGAGTGGCACACTGAGTCTGTGGGCTATGTGTCATTTGGGTTGTGTTGGGGGGTGGAAGTTGCTTGCGTTTCTGCTTTGGAGGTCTCTGTTGCTTGGGCAGATTATTACTGAGAGCCAGTGCAAATGTTTTTGTGTTCCTATGTGTGGATTTTGGTGGTGTAGATTTAGTGAGACTATGTGATAAGTGTGGTGTAGTGCAAGTGTTTACCTTCTCCACTTGAATGTCAAGTTCAGTCTTGGTTGGAGACAGTTTACCTCCAGTTTGGCTAGATAAGTGCATCTCTCACAGGTTGTAGTGTTGGGTGCTAGGAGGAGAGGGTTGTCTGTGTACATGAGGCAATTTCTACAGTGCCTCAAGATGCCCAGATTCATCAGTTAGACAGGAGAGAACACTTTGAGCTGACCCTTGGACATGCCTGAATAAAAAACTAATTTTGCTCTAGATAAGTGAGGAAAGTGAGTACAAGGGCTGTTTTTCTCTAACCAAGTGAGGAAAGTAAGTGCAAAAACTGTTTTCCTCTAGGTAATGAGAAAGGTTGAGTGCTGGTAGGAGCGGTGGTGGTGTTGCGGTAGCGTTGTCGCCTCACAGTAAGACGCTGACCGGTTCGACTCTCAGCTAGAGCGTCTTCTGCGTGGAGACATGCGTAAATGGGCGTACTTTTGTTGAAGGTTGTGCGTTAGGGCTGGCAACTCAGCACGTAAAAATCAACTGCCAATCATTAGCGGACCGGAGTTCCGCTGTGGTGACCCCTAACCGGGAAAAGCCGAAAGACACAACAACAACATTTAGTGCTTACAACAAGTTCTGAACAAGTGCTGATCACGAATAAGCAAATTCAAGTGCTAAAACTAAGAATCTGTATCTGCACTAGACTAGTTACAGGAAAGAAACAAGTGCAAATGCGGAATTTCAAATCAGAAAGTTGAGAGAGATGGAAAAGATTGCCCAGATGGCCAATAACTACAATTTCTGGGCCAGAACCACTCCTTATGTGGTAGACAGGTTACCTAGTGCTTACCATTCCCACTGACAAGCTAGAAGGCTTCCTTCCAACACAAAAAGGCTTGGGGGGGGGGCTCAGAAGCTTACATACAGTCCTGGATACAGGAAATATGTATCTGGACTACACTAGTTACAGGAAAGGTAGGAAACAGGCTTACAGTTTTTTTTTTGTTTTGTTTTTTACAGAAAAGTAGCTAAAACAGCAGTAAAAACAATTCAAATGCAGTGCAAGCTAGCACACTTGAGTATGTAGCAATATTAGACCAAACACAGTTTAAAAAAATACAATTAAATTAAAAATGACTAAAAACAAGTGTAGAAGGAGTGTATTAGGTAGAATGTGGTAAAGAGATGGGACTGGGGAGAGTGTCCCAGATCAAATCTACAGTGGGGCGGGCAACTGCAAAAGCCACTAAATTTAAACAACAAACCAGAAATAGGGAGGGTGGGTGGGACAAAACACTTTCAGCAGAGATCTGAAAAACTGTACAGTGAATCAAAAATAACAGTGCACAACTCTGAATAAAATTAGTCCAGCAACAATTTACAGTACACAATTCTGAAGAACCAAAAAAATATGCTTAGCTCTGTATATTTCCAGATAGTTTGAAAAGAGCTCTGTTAGACACAGGTTCCAGCAATGAAATTCTAAGTAAAGATCTGTTTTTTTCCTGTGGAAAAAAAAGCTCTTTGGACTGAGGTGTTTGTTTGACATCCCAGGAAAACAATCCTGTGTGAGGGAGCCAAGAAAGACGTTTGAATGTTCATAGGTTCATAGGTTGGTACTAGGCTATCAGCCCTAGGGCATATAAAAGCCTAGCCATAACAATTCCCTGGCTATTTGTTCCCACACTATTTACTTCCCTGGACCCCTGTCTAGCAGGGCAACTGACATGATTCCCGGGGTGAATTTCCTTTCTCCCATCCAATCATCAAGGTTCCTTTTGAAGAGGGCCAAACAGGCGCTCTGCTTGACATGTATGGGCAGTCTATTCCAGAGTCTGGGGAGTCTCTGGGTCAGAAACCTATCCTCCCAGCATGTTTTGTTTATTGTGATGACAAGATTTAGATCCCTGGAGCGTGTGGCTCTGAGGGATTGGGATTTCTTTAAGTGTAGCATGTCCAACAGCTCTGGGTTTGGCATGGCCTTGTATGTTATGCAGAGATCGCCTCGGAGTAGATGATAAGTGACAGAGTATTGCTGGAGTTTTTTAAGGCGGTCAGTATAGGGCATCTGCTTTAAGCCTGTGATTCTTTTAGTGAGGTATTTCTGCGGCCTTTCCAGTTGTTGCAGATGTCTTCAGAGGTACATACCAAATAGGGCATTGTATTCTATAATGGATCTAATGAAGGATGAGTACAGTGGAACAATGACCTCCATTTTTCTGGATGAAAAGCTCTTAGTGATGAGGTGTGCCACATAGAAGGATTTCCTGACTGTTGTGGAGCTGTGGTTATTGAAGGTGAGACCACAGTCCACCTGTGTCCCTAAATCTCTTATCACACTTTCGGTGTTTAGTGTACTGCCACCTATGTGGTAATTCACGGGTACATGTTTTTTCCCAAAGGGGATAACTATATATTTCTTGGCATTGAGCTTGAGCCCATGGTTCTGGCACCAAGCATCTGTTTCTGTAAGGCCCTTTTGTAGAGTAGCCACATCATTTGAGGATTCAATAATGGCTCCCAGTTTGCAGTCATCTGTGAACTTTGTTAGCCAGAGTCACTTAGTGTTGGTCTATACTTCAGAGAAGTAGATGCCAAACAAGAGAGGTCCCAGGACTGAACCCTGAGGTACTCCACTTGAACTTGTCTGGAGCTGGATTTGGAGTCAGCTACTTTTACAGTGTGGGTTCTGTCAGTAAATCAGTTGGCAACCCATCGAGTGACGTAGGGATTAATGCCCAGCTTAGTAAGTTTATCTATGATTCCAGAAAGGGGGATGGTGTCAAAGACCTTGGCGAGGTCCAGATAGGTTGTGTGGACTGCCTTACCCTCGTCCACGGCTCTGGAGACTGATTTGAAGAAGTCAATCAGGTTCAGGAGACAAGATCAGCCCTTCATGAAACCAAACTGGGTGGGGTTCAGTGTTTGAAGGTTGCCAATGTTTTTGTTTATAAGTTCCATGATAATATGTTCCATGGCCTTGCAGCTCAGGCTCGTCAGACTGATGGGGCGGTAGTTCTCAGCATCCAAGGTGGATCCCCCCCTTGTGGAGTGGGATAACTGTAGCAGTGTGCCACTCAGTGGGCACAAAGCCTGAGGTGAGGGTATGATTAAACATGACACTTAGGTGAGGTGCCAGTTCATTTTGTAGTTCATGTAGTACATAGCCCAGGATGTCATCCGGTCCCATGGATGCTGTATTCCTAGCTTTGGAGAGTGCGTTTTTTACCTGTGTGGCTGTTATTACCAGAATTTGGCAATCTTCCAGTACTGAGATGGGCCATTTAGTGGTTGAGAGGGGAGTGAAGTTGGCACTGAATCGATCTGCCAGGATATTGGCAATATCCTTAGGATCAGTATATTTAATGCCATTCTGTTGTGGCTCAGAGCAGATCTAAGCATTGCCATTTAGATTCTTGACATAGTTATAGAATGCCTTGTGGTTGTCTTTGGAATCTTTGGCAATTTTATTTTCGTAACTAGCTTTGGAGGATTTTATGAGGGATCTCAGCTTCTTACTGAGGCTGGTAAGGGAGTTTTTTGCATCCTGGGATTTTCCTCTTTTCTGCAACAGTTTTTTCCTTTTGTTGTAAAGTTTGTTTATGGCAGGGGACCACCAGATTGGCTTCCTTTTTTGGAGGAGAGCATCTTGGTTCTATTTGGGATGGCACGATTCATGCATGAGTGGATGTGCTCATACAGTGCCTTAGTGTATGACTCAACAGTCGAACATTCAGTTCCCGTCTGCATGGGTGTCATAAAGTTTGTAACTTTTGACTTGAGTAGCATGAAGTTGGCCTTGGAGAAGTTTTTTATGGGGGTTTCCTTACTGGGGATGGGGTTGGGATGTGGATGTTAAGGGTGATTAGCTTATGGTCTGACCTAACCAGTGAGGGGGTGACCATAGGTGTGGAGCATCAATTTCCCATGTTGGTAATGACCAGGTCTAGGATATTGGAGCCCCTGGTGGGACTATGGATTAGTTGATCCAGGGCATTGGAATTTATGAATTCCAAGAACCGTTGGGCAAGGGTGTTGGTACATGAGTAGTTTTCCCAGTTAATGGCAGTGTAGTTGAAATCACCCAGTATTAGAGTGTTTGGTTGTGTATTAATATTTTCCAGTATGTTTAGAAAGGTGTAGTGAGAATCTTGGGGCATGGTGGGGGATCTGTAGCAAGCTACAATTTGGATTGCAGTCTTACCTAGTGTTAGTTGCACCTGAAGAATTTCAGACGCATTGTGTTGGGCAACTAACCTGGTGGTGTGAATATCCTTTGTGAATATGGACATTCCTCCACCTTTAGTGTTTCGATCCTGGTTTGGTAGCCGAAAAGTGTGGTAAGAGTTGTAGCCTGGTATTGCAGGGGTGCTCTCTGGAGCCTTGAACCAGGTTCTCTTGGAATCCCAGCTTGTGTGAGAGATCTCTCACCCAAGTGAGAGATATTCCTGCAAAGATAAGCAAGTCATCTAAATATGGAAAAATGTGGCTATCCTGTATTCTATAATGAGCTGTAATTGGAGCTAGACCCTTTGTGAACACTCTTGGTACAGTGGATAGTCCAAATGGTAAGGCAGAGAATTGATAAAGTGATCCAGGCAACAAAACCTTAAGAAACTTATGAAGTCCAAATGAATAGGGATGTGATGATAAACATCTTTTAAGTCTAGTGTTACAAAAAACTTTATTAAAGAGGAAGAAGTGGTAACAGGCTGTGAAGTGACAACATTTTGAATTTGGGCACTGTCACAAACAGGTTTAGGAAAAAAAGATACAGATCTGGTCTCCAGGTATTTTCTTTCTTTGTCACTAGGAATGCCCTTGAATAAAAACTCTTTTCTACCTGGGAAGGAGGAACCAGTTCTATCACTCCTTGAGACAGAATGTAATGAGGAACAGGTGGAAACAAAAGAGTCTGATCTGGAGGATGAGAAATGATCCTCTAAAGGAGGAATCCCCTCCCACTGCCATCTGTAACCCCGATGAATGATTTTTCAGAATCCATGTGTCTGAAATAGTATGTTGCCAAAGAGAAAAACTGAGATTCAGACCTTTTGGAAGAAAAAAGAGGCCAGAATGGGAAGGGATCACAAGGTGTCTTTAATAGTCATTCAGACTTGTTGGACTGTCTTTGGTTTTGGGAGCTTCATGACTTATTTTTGAGACCCCTTGCCTTTTCTTCTTAAATGTCTGTTTACCTGAATTTTGTTGAAGCTGTTTGTTCTGTTTTTTTTTTTTTTTTTTGGTAAAACTGAATGTGAGGAGATAATAAAAATCTCTTGGAAAATTTGGAATCATAGAGATTCCCTGGATCAGCTGTCCTTTTCATCATACTTTTTGATTACTTCTGCAGCAGAGGGGCCAAACAATAAATCTCTGTTCAAGGATGAATTTAAATTCCAATTTTAACAAGATGTGGGAAGTTCCGAAAATGCAACCATGCAAACCTCCTCAAATCCTTACCAATGGCCTTTGCTCATGAAGTAGTATTATAACAGTGCTATACACACTCTGCTAATGATGAGTAGAGACCAGTGCAATAGAAGAAACTAAGTTATCTGAAGCAGTTTTTTCCTCACAAGAAGAAACTACAGATAAAACATTCCTCATACTTTCACAATTTGTCAGAATAAACTTAAACATATGAACCTGGCATTTCAAAATTCTGAAAAGTCAAAGTTGCAGAAGTATACACTTTTTTCCCATACCTAACAGTAATTTTCCTGTCTTTATCAGAATGTGTAGGATTGGAATTAACTTAGCATTTAACAACAGTATGATCAACTAAAAATATAGCTGCTGGGTCAGGTTTGGGAACAGTGTCTAAACATTTAAGAATGAGGAACTTTATACATCCTATCTGCCTTTTCAGGGGCAGCTGGCTGACTATCAGGAAATTTGCAGGCAGTAACACACACAGATCCTCTAAAGCTGATATAACAGCAGGAATAGTGGAAAATCCTTCTTTAACAACTGATAGTACTTTCTGACTGACTGAGAAACTTCAGTGTTCTCCCACTTAAAACAGTGGCACATTTTAGCAATACTTTCAGAGTAAGATAAGCCTCCACAGGGAGAATCAGACACTGAGCTCTCCTCTGTGTCTGAATCAGAAATCTGGGAAAAACTATATCCATCCCTTCGTCTTTTGTTCTGATTCAAAGGTTCATAGATTAGTACTAAGCTAACTGCCCTTGCGAGACACTTTAAGCCTAGCCAATTATCCCTTGTAAGACTCAAACCCTGCAACTTGTATTTGTAAGGCAAACACCTTAACCATTAGGCCACCCTGTGAACAGAATCTTGAATCTACTAAGGAAAAGAGGAATTCATCTTTTTACCAGAAACTACTTTACAAGAAGGATCAATAGCCTGAATTAAACCTTGAACCAGTACCAGTAAACTACTCCTGTCCAAATAAATTTGAGGAGTAGATACATGATTGATTTTCTCTTTCTTTCTGACAGGAAAAATGGGGCCAACCATGTTACTATTGGCAGCAGCTGCTTTCCCATGAATTGTCACAGCATTCTGACACAACAGGGAAATCTTCCCTTTTCCTTCTAAGACTGACAACAATGACTCTCCCTTGCCCACTGAGGGGACCCCAACAGTTGCAGAAGACATGATTAATCCCCAGTCCGTAGTGGCTGTAGATGCAACACCAGAGGGATCTGAGGAAAAAGATCAGTGGTCTGAGGTACGACAAATGGCCACAGCAGAGTCACCCACCTATGGCTGAAGCAACTACTAGACTGTTGTGGTGGGAAAGGCTGTTTGCTTAATTTTTTCTTTTTATGGCTGTAAGAAGGACTGACCTTGGGACCAGTAGTCTGTTCCATAGTCAAACCAAACATGGTGCCTCTTTCCCAGGGAAGACAAGCAATTTTTGGTAAACACTTCCAGTCTACAAAAGTTACTTTTTTGACAGGAAAAAACAGAGTAAAAAGCACTTTAAAAGACTATGCCAGCCCCACAGAAGAAAAATAGGCACATTTTCTTCACAGAAAAAATATTTTCAGCTACTTTACACTACTTTTAAACTGACGGAAAAAAACAAGTGCTCAATTTAAAAGGGGTCCCTATTATTTCATCGAAAATTCACATAATCGAATGGCATTTCGGACGGCATTTTGTCAAATGTGCTGTTCGTCGAACTGTTCTGATTGAGACTGTATTATGGCGGGGATCAGAAAATTTGCCCTTTACTCACTGTAGCGTGATCTCAGAGTTGATATATGCAATTAGCAGGGTGGGGGGGTTCGATAAATGGCATTTCTGATGAAATGCTGTTCAGTGCTGTGTATGTTCAATGAAATAATATAGACCCATTTAAAAGTATGCGATAATCTCAAGACAGTCCATTAAAACAAAACAGTTCTAGCTTTAACATAACTTCCTGAAGAAGAAAGTCATGAAACATCAACAAAATTAAGCAAATAGAAGTTCTCACCCAAAGGAAACTTACCTGCCCAACAAAAGAAAGCACAAGCCAACTGTCAATTCTCAAAAGCCTCAGAGGAGCATACTCTTCAGTGGCAGTAAAGATCTGAAGGGCTTCATGCCCAGACTTGTTTTTTAGTCATCTAAGTTTGAGCCGCTTGACAGTTTGGGTGCATGGAAGGTGCCCTGAAGCTTTGGAAGCTGTCTGTCCGTTATCTCCTTGGCAGGATATAACAGATATAGCTAAGACTACTCCAGCAGTGATCAATATGACGAACATCTATTGAAATACACTACAATGTGTATAACAAGTATATAAACTAAAATTCAAACTAAAAAAAAAATACAGATGCACATTTTATAAGTATTACCAGGGATTATAAGGCACTCACCCTTTTGGCTTGTGCCTTAGAACACTCATGGGCATGGGGTAATATTTGTATCTTGTGAAGCATATGGTTACTGTTGGCACCAAAATGTGATGGATGACACTGACTGGGGTTTGAATCGCACTGCTGCCATGTAGCAAGAGGGATAGTGGCTACAGTCCTTGGATCCACTCCATCGTCACAAACTGGTTTCTTGGCTACTAGAAATATGGTGTCTCAAGTCACAACACTGGTATTCAACATTAAAAAAATGCAATCAAATATTTAATGACCAGTTCATTAAATATAACCAGCCCCCACATAAAGGGAGTATGTGCTAATGCCATGGGTATGGTTTCCCAACATCCACAACCAGCCTATGACTGCACACTGATTACTTACAGAGTCATGTCATTTACCACCCAGGTCCTTTTCTCACTACTTTTGTGAACCACAGGGTCTTTCAGTACACCTTGCCTATGGTAACTGCTTTGCAAACAAGTTATGATTTTCATACACAAGAAAACAAAATACCCAGGGAACATGGTAGAATCTTCAGTTACCCACAGCATTCCTCCTGGCATTGTTGTACTTACACTGCTGTAGATATGCTATGTATATAAAATCTGCAGTCATTCCCTTCAATGCTCTAAACTCATTGCATATGGTACTACCCACACTAACCCAGCATTCATAGCTAACATCTTCGCTAACAAATTCAGCTGTAATTTCACTTCACCAGCTGTACTCTCATTCTCTTCATATCAAGTCAAGGCGAACTCCATTATTTGTCTTTTTAAAAACCTTTATTGAATTATCACTTAAGACATAGGCAAACATACAATTATATAAAAAAATATTAACATGTTACAAACATTACTGTATATATCACATTTTTTTGCAAACCATCATCAATCCAACATTACATAACTTGCTGAATTCCTGACTTCCCTTAAATCTCACTCCGATAGTAGCAGGTGCTGGGTGGGCTACAGAACCTTGTTCAATTCTTGTGGAGAAGCAGTTGAGACCCGTCTTGGACAAGTCGAATGTAGTCTTGCAAGATTCTAAACATTTTCTATAGAACCTGTATTCATATGTAGAGCAGAATACAACATCTTTTGATTGTATGATGGTGACCATCATACCTAATGATTTAGGTATTGAATATGTGAATAAATATTTATCTTTCCATAGTGGCTATGATGGCAATAAAATAGATTTGATTTGTCTACTTATGGAGACTATCCTCGAAAAAAATGTTTTTGTTTTCGATGGGAGTTATCGTATCCAAACCTTGGGCGTAGCAATGGGCACATCTTGTGCCAACAGCTACACCAATATGGTGTTGGCATATTGGGAGGACATGTTTGTCCTCCAAGGGCATGAATTTCTTAGCCTGATTAGCTTTTATAATCGTTTTGTAGAGGATGTTTATATGTTATGGAGCAGAAATGAAATAGATCTTGTTAGATTTATAGAGTATTTACATGGAACTACAAATTCTGAAGTTTACTTTTAAGTATTCTAGAGCTACTGTAGACTTTTTGGACGTCACGGTGGACAGAGATATTAATGGAATTTTTAGTACATGTCTATTTAGGAAAGAATGTTATAGGAATTAATTTCTCCATCGAACTAGCATGCATCCGCCCCACATTTTGCATAATATAGTGAAAGGGCAAGGGATGAGAGTATCCCACCTAAATAATAACCAAAGATTTGAAAAAGAGATTGTAAGTTTGGGGAGACAGTTTAGTAGGAGAGGTTATAGAAAGAGAGAAATTGAGTTGGGTGTGCATGCTGGGGCTGAGTTGAGGGGGAGCAGAGCGAAATCATATTTTGGTGCAGCTACTGGCATTTCAGAGACTAGAAGTAAACCGCCTGATTCACTGACTGTCACATTACAATTTAATAGTGATACTAAGGCAATAACTGAGATTTTTAAGAAACATTGGCCTATACTTCTTACCGATAACATGATTAAAGGAATAATTGGGGAAAGACCCACGTTTAGGTATAAAAACAAGAGGAATTTGAAACAGATGTTATGTTACCCAGATAAGAATAGACAGATAGATAGGGGTCTTAATGTCTGGGGTACTGTCCCCTGTGGTAATTGTAATTTTTGTGACTACATTGAGACTGATAATAGCTTTATCAGCCCTAATGATGGATGAAGGTTCTGTTTTTGGATATGTGCTGATTGCAACACCAAGGACGTGATCTATTTGGCACACTGTGTTGTATGTTCCTCATTTTATGTAGGGAAGTATAATCGTAGGTTCAAGGACAGAATAAGGAACATACCTATTCTATTCGAATTAAGTATGAGAATAACGCATTGGCCAAGCATGTTATGTCAGAAGGTGAACATCATATATTTAAGTTTTGAGTTATAGATAAGGTATATGAGTCCCTAAGAATGGGAGACATTCGTAATCACACTGAAAGGGTGGAGTCAACATGGATCCTTAGGAAGCAATCTTACAAGGGGAAAGGCTTGAATGGTCAGGTTCCATTGAAACCTGTCCTTAAAGCAAGAAGATTGTTTAGATGAAGTTTTTCATATACTTTGACATTAGTTATCTGTGTATGTATATATATATATATATATATATATATATATATATATATATAGCGAGAGAGTTTTTGTACATAGTTTTAATATATGTTTTATATTTATGTAAGGTGATTTTATTATTGTGCCCTTATGTGTTTTAGAGGCGTGGCATGATACATGCATTTGATTGGTCAGATAATAGTATATAAGAAGTGGTCTTTTCTCTTTTTAACATCTGATGAAGCTGTGTTGGAGTATAACTATGAAAGCGCTTCCCATACCGTGCAAAAAAAGACTTCTCTTTTGTGTGAAAGCTAATACATTTTCCTGATTACACTGACATTTCGATCAGTCAGAGCAATAAATTTAATCAAAGACAGAACACAATTTAGAAAAAGAAAACACATCTACATACCGTCATAAATTTTGGTACATAACTAGTGCTTTTTATTAACATACATTGAAAATCCGCTGCATTATTTTTATACCGTTCTGTTTTAAGGCCTATGGTTTTAAAATCTCTTATGTGTAATTAGTGCCGTTTTGTATAAGCGGGGAAGTAGGAATGGACTGACATACACACACACACACACACACACACACACACACACACACACACACACACACACACACACACACACACACACACACACACACACATATATATGTCAAAAGCACCTCCTGCTGGGAAGGATGAGGCACCTAGGAGGTCATTATTTATGTGCCTGCTTACCATGCTTATATAATATTCCTGACTAAACCTGAACCTACAACAGTGTGCAACCAAACACAATTTTGTTTGCATCACTCTTGGTATTTTTTCGTCAACATAAAGAAAGAACTCCTCATGTAGAGGAGAGACCGAATAAATATTGATGTTTCCATTTATTAGAACCAACTTAATTATTAAGAACACAAGTGTCACCTGTTGGTAAAGGAGGCGTGACATTATTTATGTTCCGGACAGCAAACAACACAACAAAATCTCACTTCTCTTGCATCCTATGATGAAAGCTGTGACTCCAGAGAAACCTTAGAAGTGTGGGCAGCTTTCCCTGCTTTTGCCAGCCTTCTTTTAAAGTGTCATAGTAGGATGTTTATTTTTTATTTATTATAAAATTCAGTAGTATATTTCACCACAACCTAATTATGACAGAACTAATGTTATCTCTTAGTGATACTTGTGTGATCATCAGACACACACACACACACACACACACACACACACACACACACACACACACACACACACACACACACACACACACACACACACACAATAAAAATTTAATCAATGCCCTAAACAAATAAACAAAATTAAATAAACAAATATCGGGTTTAATTGGTGCCTAACGTGTTTTAACTTTTCACTCTGGTACATACCTCTCAACTGGCTAGATTTTTGCATCATATTTTCTGTGTGTTCTTCATGTTTTCTTTTTTTGGCAAATCATTGAGCATTGAAGTCGCTAAATAATTACACGTGTTTGTGTTTCAAACATTGTATCTTTCAGAAAGTGCATGCTAATGAAATACCAGTTATTCTATCAACTTTCTAAGCTTATAAAAAGGATATTTA
The DNA here is from genome assembly GCF_019279795.1 of Protopterus annectens. Classification (NCBI taxonomy): domain Eukaryota; kingdom Metazoa; phylum Chordata; order Ceratodontiformes; family Protopteridae; genus Protopterus; species Protopterus annectens. Next base: position 813,240,250 of record NC_056739.1, read on the forward strand.
AACTATCTATCCCTGATTTGGGTCCTTTGCTTCCCATTATCTTTACAATCCCCTTGGTGTAGTTGCTTGTCTTGTCAGGTGGAGTACCCATAGCTAAGCTCTTTTTAAATTACTTTTCCCTGCATCCTCCCAAGCTCGAACTACTGGCCTGCGGTGCACTTTAACTGAACCGGGCAACCTTGGGATCAGTGTTATTTTCAAACAATACAGAAACTCCCTCTTTTAAATTACTTTTCCCTGGATCCCTCTAAGCTCGAATTACTGTCCTGCGGCACTCTTTAACTGAACCGGGCAACCTTGGGATCAGTGTTATTTTCAAAAGATACAGAAAGTACATTTTATCCTCAGGACAAAATTGTTAATTGCTTGCCATTGTTTAATTCTATTTTTTTTTAACTAAAGCAGCTAATGTCCACCATAGACATTAGCTGCCTCCAGGACTGGCCTTTGGTCAACTGGTGCCCTAGGCAAAAGGTCTCCACAGCACCTCCCCAACACCACCCTGTGCCCTCATCCTGGTCTACCTACACTATCCAGATTACTGGAAAAGCACCCTGGCTAGAGCGGCACCCTAGGCAGCTGCCTAGTTGGCCTATGCCTAAGGCCAGCTATGGCTGCTGCCCCCATCCTGTGCTTCCTAACAGTAGTCTCCCTTTGTATACTGTTTAACTATTTGAAAGCCCTGCCCAATTTCCTACTTTTACTAAACCCTTTCTCTTTTAATTCTGGTCTTTCTAAATCCCACATACTCCTTGGTAAATGTGGTTTATCTTATTTCAATAAAAAAGTTGTGCAAAACAAGTAAGTCCAAAGCACCTACTGCCTTTTCTGATTGTTTCTGTAGACTTGCACCTCTGTTCCCATCTGTCTAATTTTAAAACTTTTTTAAAAAACTGAAACCCTGTTCCCTATCCGCTGACAACCTCTCCCCAGAATACCTGCAAAACTGCTGCTGACGCAATAGCATGCCCCATCAGTATTCTAATAAACCAATCCATCTCTGAAGGAACCATCCCGCAAATCTGGAAAAATTCCATTATAACTCCACTACATAAAGGTGGTAATACAAATGACCTTACTAACTATAGACCAATCTCTATTCTTTCTCCTCTCTCCAAAATATTAAAAAAGTGTATAGTTATCTACTCAATCACCTCATACACAACAATTTCCTCATCCTAACACAACATGGTTTTCGCCCATTACATAGCACCACCACTGCCCTCCTCTCCTTCACAGACACCATGAACAAGGCCTTAGATGCAGGTCTAATAACTTCAGTAGTCCTGTTGGACTTATCCAAGGCATTCAACACAGTGTCACATACCAAACTACATCAACAACTGTCAGAAATAGGCCACTCCCTACATTACACTAACCTGGTTTTCCAACTACTCACACAACAGACAACAATCAGTGAAATGGCAGCGCAAACAATCTACCTATCTGCTAAATAAAATAGGAGTACCCCAAGGGTCCATCCTCGGACCCCCTGCTCTTTAATATTTTCATAAACAATTTACATCTAGTGTTCCCTCAAACTAATCTACTAATGTGTAACGTTTAATATGTGGACGACTCCATAATCATATTCTCCTCCGAAAACTTTCAAGACCTCCTAAAAATAACCCAAAAAGCATTCAAATCCATAGAAACCTGACTTAATGACTGTCAATTACTTCTAAATGCCAAAAAACTAAACTACTTATTTTCTCCACCAAACCAACCCCGCAATACTTTAAAATTTACTCCTAAGATAAAAAGAAATTCAGGTTGTTCATTCTGCAAAACTACTTGGTATAACAATAGTCAAACTCTGCTAGGAGCAACACATTCTTAACACTATAAAAATAACTCACATTAAAGTAGGTAAACTCTACATGCATCAAACATACATGGATGGACCCACAGACTCAAGATAGCCAGGTCTTTACTACTTCCCTCCCTCTTTTATGGTGCTCCCATCTTCACAAACTTTTACTCCCCCCTCTTTAACTACAGTGCTGCTGCTACAACAAAACTGCAAAATTTGCCTCCAGCTTGTACCCATCTTTGCCACGTTATCAAAATGCCTAATTGGTATGAATTCTACCAATACCTCAGTTACACCCAACTAACTCTGCCTCACAAGCTAGTATATAACCCAGATAAATGCCCTGCTCTACTGTCAATTATTCAACCCTATCCCCCTCTAGAAATCTACGTTCTACAAATAAACAACTTCTGATCACATCAAAACCAAACAAAAGAGCAGGCTTTGTAAACAACTTCTGATCACATCAAAACTAAACAAAAGTGCAGGAGAAAAGCCTATACTCTTATTTCATAGCCAAATTATGGAATGCTCTACAACATCTATTACTTTGTTAGATTCCCTTAATGCTTAATCCTCACTAAAAAGCTACCATCTTAACAACCGCACATGTCCTCTCTGCCTTAATCCCAGACCCCCATAACCTTCTCCTTATTGCTCTCTCTATCCAAAGCTGTAACCAATCACTAATGGCCAGTCCATGTACTATTTCTCTCTAACTCATTCCCTGATAAAAAGAATTTAAAAAATATAGTGAGTGGGTATTAGTGTATATCTCAGTTTTTCATGCAATGTACTTAAACTGAATTAAATATTTTTTTTTTCTACAAAATGTCTTTACCTTCAGCTCTGTGTTAAATAGAAGGTGCTACAGTATTTGTATAAAAGTTTGATGTGATGTGATAATTGTTGTCTATATTTTTATATAGTTTAAAGTCTTTCTTTCTAAAATTGTATAGCTACCAAGCTTCTGTCATCTGATGTTGTTATTTTACTCATTATGGAGCTTTTCTCCACCTGCAGTAGTGGTGCTGTGGTGGCGTTGTCGCCTCACAGTAAGACGCTGTCCGGTTCGATTCTCAGCTAGAGCGTCTTCTGCGTGGAGACATGCGTGAATGGGTGTACCTTCGTTGAAGGTTGTGCGTCAGGCCTGGCAAGCCGGTACAGAAAAATCAACTGCCAATCATTAGCGGACCGGAGTTCCGCTGTGGCGACCCCTAACCGGGAAAAGCCGAAAGACACAAACATGGAGCTTTTCTCCCCGGGCCTCCACTGAAAATGGGTTTCTGACCCAGTGGACTTTCCCGGTCAACAAATGTCAATAAATACATTTACTTGTGAATTGCTTATCCAATCTCTCTTCCCAGTTTTTTTCTAACCTCCTCTGATTGATCCTATAGTTATTGTGAAATATTTTATAAGCCGTGCCAATTATCCCTTTTTAATAGCAGCTTGATGGGTCTTACAAATGGTTATCCAGCATTTACACTAGATTAAATCACTCTTGGATAGAAGTTTACTAGTGATTACCCAGCACTGACAATGGATTGCATCACTCTTAAGTGGGATTTTACTAATGGTTACCCAGTTCTGACAGTGATTTGATCATAGACAGACAGGTTATTACTATCAGGTACGCAACCATGATAATGATTAAATCACTCTTAGATAGGGCCTTACTAATTGTTATTCAACACTGACAGTGATTAATCCACTTTTACAAAATGACAGATATTTCAGTTTTTTACTTTGTAGCCTTTAGAAAATGCAAGTTAATGCAAAACATTTTACTGTAACAGCTTTTTAACTATATGAGTAGTATTTAAAATCTGCCCCTGATTTTGTGCCCTTGTCCCACCATATTTTTTGCTTTGTCCTGACTCCTGTGGTAAGCTGTTTAGAGCAGGCCTTACCATTTGTTACCCTGTATTAACAGTGATTAAAAGGAAATGAGTCACATACGATATTCTTGGCTGAAGATTTGGAGAAGTATGGTACTGCTAATAACAGATAGATGCTAACTATGACAAGGGTGATAAAACAGGAGCAGAGCTGAAGATTCTAGACCTATTATTTGGAAGTGGAACACCTGAACTCCAGCAGCCATAAGCTATTTAACTACCAGTTCGTAAGAAACTGAAGCCTTTCTTGGTGGGGAGGTATTCATAAAATTAATCTTCTCCTGCCATTGCTAGGTTTTGAAATGGTGTAGAGGGAAGTATTGTTTAATATACACCGTGGTTCCCTCCCCACCAGTGTAATTCTCTAGCAGGATTATATAACACCTTATCTTTCTTTCCTTGTTTATATAGTAAGACTTAATTTGTTTGTCCTGAGCTCCATGTAACTACATTATTGATTTAGTTATTGGACTTCAATAACTAGGCACTATGCCAGAAACCCTTTTAATTCAGAATCCTAGGGAATCTCCACAGTTAATGCAGTTAATCCTTCACTGAGAATATATAACAAGGTAACATAAAATATATGCAACAGCAGCTGTACATTGGCAACCGAACATTCTGCTCAGACAGGTACAAACAACACGGTCAAAAGTATACAGTAAATAAGCCAAAATAATGCAGAGTGTGTAGGCCTGTGCTTACAGCTGATGTTATAGTAGCAGAAAGAGAGAGAGAGAACATGATGTACTAAGCTTTAAGCCATGAAGAAGAAGATAAAGATGTGTAACACTAGGGTGGAAAAGCTAAGTTAGGTGACTAGCAGTACAAAGAGGTGGAGAAAGAGCTATAGAAATAAAATAGGTTTAATGTCGGTTAATGGCCTAGTGAGGTAAATTAGGCAAAAGGGGCAGAAGGCCATGGAAAAAGAAAGAAGGTAAAATAAAAAGGAGGCTTAAACAAAGCTGCAGAAAGGCATCATTAGCTAGTGGTTGTAGAGGCAGCATTAAATGTGGGCAACTCCTACATTAGTCATAAGACAATCAATCAACCACTGGTTCAAGAGATGATATTAAACATAGACCACTCTTGCACAGTTCATAAGACGATCCATGGATCTGGACACAGCAACTCATGTAGGCCTATCCTCTGTTAGCCTACATAGCTAAGTGATACCTGTCCCACTCCTACACAGGTCATAAGACAGTCCGTGGATCTGGAGACAACAATGCAAATGGTCCCATCCTGTGTTAACCTTCATAGCTAGGTGATACCTGTCCCACTCTTACACAGGTCATAAGACAGTCTGTGGAACTATAGACAACAATGCACATGGCTCTATCCTACGTTAGCCAATATAGCTAAGTAATACCTGTCTGAATCTTATACAGGGCATAAAACAATCCATTGATCTGGAGACAACAATGCACATAACCATGCCCTTCATTAGCCTGTATAGCTAAGTGACAATTGTCCCACTCTTGCACAGGTCATAAGACAGTCCTTGGATATGGAGACAACAATGCGCATAACCCCATCCTGTGTTAGCCTACATAGCTAAGTGATACCAGAATGTTGCACCTGCTCCTAGAGCTGAGGTTTATTTTTAATTTCTACTGAAGGCAATACTGATTGCCATCTTTGTAAGAGAATCACATTTCTGGATCTGCATAAAGACACCCAAGGCCTTATTACACTTAATTTACTTATGTTTAAGGAATTCAGAGTGAATATTCTGCTGCAGTCTATCTGGAACTCAGCCCTGCAGTTTTTCATCAATGTACAGATAGAGGCACAGTGGTCCGCATGGCAGAAAAGACCAATTTAGAGTATGAAGGTAGAAGCAGTGATGCCTCCAGCTGGGGAGATAGCACCGAATCTAGTTAAATTTTCATGCTGAGGTTCTATGCAATAAAAGCCAGCTTGCATGAGGGAAAGGTTAGGGCAAACCTCTCCAAACAGAAGCACAGACTTATAGTAAGGAACAAAACAGAAAATCTCAACTGTGCAGACTAATATGGAAAATATATGCAATATTATGGTATGGGGCAGGCTGTACTGCACACAATTATAAAATAAAAAAATATAAAAAGTGCTGCAAAATGTGGACAAGGTACACCTCTTGTAATGCAAAAAAGAGACTTGAGTGTTAAACATGCTGAGTGGGAAGACTTATACAGTCATAACAGTTCATTTGTAAGCTACATGAAACATTTTCTCCATAGGTTCATAGGTTGGTACTAGGCTATCGGCCCTAAGGCCTATGCAAGCCTAGCCATAACAATTTCCTGGAAATTTTTTCTCACAATATTTACTTCTCTGGGCCCCTGTCTAGCAGGGCGACTGATATGATCCCCGGGGTGAATTTCATATCTCCCATCCAATCATCAAGGTTCCTTTTGAAGAGGGCCAATGAGGTGCTCTGCTTGACATGTATGGGCAGTCTATTCCAGAGTATGGGGAGTCTCTGGGTCAGGAACCTATCCCTCCAGCATGTTTTGTTCATTGTGATGATAAGGTTTAGATGCCTGGAGCATGTGGCTCTGAGGGATTGGGATTTCTTTAAGTGGAGCATGTCCAACAGCTCAAGGTTTGACATGGCCTTGTATGTTAAGCAGAGATCGCCTCTGAGTAGACGATATGCCACAGAGTATAGCTGGAGTTTTTTTAGATGGTCAGCATATGGCATCTGCTTTAGGCCTGTGATTCTTTTAGTGAGGTATTTCTGTGGCCTTTCCAGCTGTTGCAGATGTCTTGTGAGATACATACCAAATGGGGCATTATACTCTATAATGGGTATAATGAGGGATGAGTACAGTGGGACAATGACCTCCTTTTTTCTGGATGAAAAGCCCTTAGTGATGAGGTGTGCCATGTAGAAGGATTTCCTGACTGTTGTGGTGATGTGGTTATCGAAAGTGAGACCACTGTCCACTTGTGTCCCTAAGTCTCTCATCACACTTTCGATGTTTAGTGTCCTGCCACCTATGTGGTAGTTCATGGGTACATGTTTTTTTCCAAAGGGGATGACTATACATTTCTTGGCATTAAGCTTGAGCCCATGGCTCTGGCACCAGGCATCTGTTTCTGTAAGGCCCTTTTGTAGAATATCCACATCATTTGGGGATTCAATAATGGCTCTCAGTTTGCAGTCATCTGCAAACTTTGTTAGCCAGAGTCCCTTAGTGTTGGCCTGTACTTCAGAGAAGTAGATGCCAAACAAGAGTGGTCCCTGGACTGAACCCTGAGGTACTCCACTTGTCACTTGTCTGGAGCTGGATTTGGAGTCGGCTACTTTTACAGTTTGGGTTCTGTCAGTAAGCCAGTTGGCAACCCATCGAGTGACGTAGGGATTTATGCCCACCTTAGTAAGTTTATCTATGATTCCAGAGTGGGGGATGGTGTTGAAGGCCTTGGTGAGGTCCAGATAGGCTGTGTGGACCTCCTTACCCTCATCCACAGCTCTGGAGACCAATTCGAAGAAGTCAATCAGATTCAGGAGACAAGATCGGCCCTTCATAAACCCAAACTGGGTGGGGTCCAGTGTCTGGATGTTGCCAATGTCTTTGTTTATAAGTTCCATGATAATGCGTTCCATGCCCTTGCAGATCAGGCTTGTCAGACTGATGGGACGGTAGTTCCCGGGATGCAAGGTGGATCCTCTCTTGTGGAGCGGGATAACTGTAGCTGTGCGCCACTCAGTGGGCACGAAGCCTGAGGTGAGGCTATGATTAAACATGACACTTAGGTGGGGTGCCAGTTCATTTTGTAGTTCATGTAGTACACAGCCTGGGATGTCATCTGGTCTCATGGATGCTGTATTCTTAACTTTGGAGAGTGCTGTTTCTACCTGTGTGGCTGTGATTATCGGAATTTGGCAATCTTTTGGTATTGAGATGGGCCCTTTAGGGGTGAGAGGGGAGTGAAGTTGGCACTAAATCGATCTGCCAGGATATTGGCAATATCCTTGGGATCAGTATATTTAATGCCATTCTGTTGTAGTTCAGAGCAGATCTGAGCATTGCCATTTAGATTCTTGACATAACTATAGAATGCCTTGTGGTTGTCTTTGGAATCTTTGGCAATTTTATTTTTGTAACTAGCTTTTGAGGATTTTATGAGGGATCTCAGCTTCTTACTGAGGCTGGTGAGGGAGTTTTTTGCATCCTGGGATTTTCCTCTTTTCTGCAACAGTTTCTTCCTTCTGTTGTATAGTTTGTTTATAGCAGGGGACCACCAGATTGGCTTCCTTTTTTTGGAGAAGAGTATCTTGGTTCTATTTGGGATGGCACGATTCATGCACGAGTGGATGTGCTCATACAGTGCCTTAGTGTAGGATTCTGCAGTTGAACTTCCAGATCCCATCTGCGGTGTTGTGAAGTTTGTCACTTCTGACTTCAGTAGCATGAAGTTGGCTTTGGAGAAGTTTTTTAAGGAGGTTTCCTTACTGGGGGGTGGGGGTGGGATGTGGATGTCAAGGGTGATTTGCTTATGGTTAGACCTGACCAAAGAGGGGGTGACCACTGGTGTGGAGCATCTATCTCCCATGTTGGTAATGACCAGGTCTAGGATATTGGAGCCCCTGGTGGGACAATGGATTAGTTGATCCAGGGCATTGGAATTTATGAATTCCAGGAACCGTTGGGAAAATAAGCTGGTACCCAAGTAGTTTTCCCAATTAATGGCAGGGTAATTGAAATCACCTAGTATTAGGGTGTTTGGTTGTATCTTAATATTATCCAGTATGTTTAGGAAGGTGTAGTGAGAATCTTGGGGTATGGTGGGGGATCTGTAGCAAGCTACAATTTGGATTGCAGTCTTACCCAGTGTTAGTTGCACCTGGAGAATTTCAGATGCATTGTGTTGGGCAACTAGCCTGGAGGTGTGAATATCCTTGGTGAATATGGACACTCCTCCACCTTTAGTGTTTCGGTCTTGGTTTTGTGGCCGAAAAGTGTGGTAAGAATTGTAGCCTGGTATTGCAGGGGTGCTCTCTGGAGCCTTGAACCAGGTCTCAGTCACTGCTCAGATATCAATGTTCTCCATTTTTAGGAGTGCCTCAAGAGAGTGCATTTTGAGGTTTAGACTTCTAGCATTGAGTAGCATTACCTTCAGATTTTGCATGCTTGTATCTGTTATGGTGGTGGTTTTATCCTTTGAACCTTGCCTAAAAAAGGCACTATAAGGGTGGCAAAAGCTTTAGCCAGTAACCTGAATCCCAGGGGTGACAGGTGTAGACCATCTCTGGCAAAGCATCATGGTTTGTCGATCATGTCTTCCCAGGCAGACAAATACTGGATCCGCTTTGAATGACACCAGAAGCTTAGCCAACTGTTGAAGTCAATCATTTTGTCCTTATACTGTGGTATCATTCTGGGCGAAGGCAGGATGCTACTCAGGGCTAGGGTCATACCTGCCTGGGTCACATTATCCAAGAGCTCTTCCATGTCTCTTTTCATGTAGTCCAGGGAGGTACATCTCAAGTCATTTACTCCAGCATGGACAATGACAGAGTCGTATTTGTACTTGTTGTGGAGTGACTTGAGTGCAAGTGTTATGTGGCGGATCCTGGCAGCTGACAGGCAGATGACTGTAATTTTCTCCTTGTTCAGCCTGGTGAGTGGGACATCAGTGTGCCTGACTATAGGGTCAGCTATGACTAAAGTGTTGGGTACATTGTCTTGCCTTAGGGGCTGTTGTTGGGTGGCACACTGGTGTTGTGAGCTATGTGTCACTTTGGTTGTGACTGGTGTTTGTTTGCGTTTCGGCTTCGGAGGTCCTTGTTGCTTGGGCAGGTTAATGTTAAGGGCCTCCGCATATGTGAGTTTAGTGTTGCTATGTGTGGGAGTAGATGGTGTGGGTTTTGAAGGGCTATGAGTTGCTAGAGGTGTAATGCAGGTGTTAGCCTTCTCCTCTTGATTGTCTAACACAGTCTTGACCGGAGAGAGCTTTGCTTCCAGTTTGGCTATGTAAGTGCATCTCTCGCAGGTTGTAGTGTTGGGTGGTAGGAGGAGAGGATTGTCTGTGGACATGAGGCAATTGCTGCATTGCCCCAGTATGCCCAGATTCACCAGGTGGACAGGAGAAACCACCGGAAGCTGACCCTTGGACATGCCTGTTTAGGTGCTTTTTTCTAAGGTTTAAGAGCTGTTTTCCCTTACCTTTGCAAGGTACTTTGCAATTGTAGGCTGTTTAGTGCCTATGATTAATTTCTCCTTATTGACAAGGAGAGCTGAGTGCTTGTATCAGTTTCAGGCTTCCTAGTGCTTTACAGCAGGTTCTAGAGCAAGTGCTAGTCACAGGGGTTCAGATTTTAGTGCTACTACTGAGAAACCAGCTCGTTTTAAGGAAAAATTTGAAGAGCAGACTTTCTGGCACCTGGAATAGTTTAACTAAAGCCTCGTAGTGCTGCACGATGTGAAAAATGTGCAAACACATGCTTTTTTAAGCCAGAAAGTTGAAAGGGACAGAAATCAGCCAAAAAGGCCAACAAAATTACAACTTCAGAGCCGGAAACCACTCCTCCAGCGCCAGACAGGCAGCACAGTGCTCACCAGTCCCACTGGTAGGCAGTAGGACTTCCCTCTGCCACAGCAAGGGATATATAATATATATATATATATATATATATATATATATATATATATATATATATATATACATTTCCAATTCCCTTTCTTTAGTTTGTACCAAACCTGACATGAGTTATAGTACCACAAAATAATCTGTTTGAATGTGGCACATATAGCCAGGCACAATTAAAAGGAGAAACCATAATAATGTCTTTTTCTAACATACTCTTTCCTGTGCCATCTTTAAAATGTTTTTTTTTTTATTGTATTGATTACACTGAACTTGACATTATGGGTAGCAACTTGTAAAGCATTTTTGGTTACAAAGGGTATTGTTGGGGAAACTACAATGAATGTTTCCATCTTTTCAGATCCGAAGGAACATATTAATTTAATTTAAGAGTGTCATAATTATTTTAAAAAGTTAAAGTACTGATGAAGTCTACAGAGAATAGCTGTTAAAAAGTGATTCTACTCCATGTTTTAGCAGTAGTTCTTTAATTTGGTTTAGAACTGCTTTTGGTGAGTTACCTGTATTTATTATTTAAAAAAATGCATTTTCAAAACATGTTTTGATTAACAAAAATGTAACATTTAGTGTAATATCAGTAATGTCTAAAATTATACGGCACATATTAATACATTTTAAAATATAATTTACTAGTTTATTATTGGTATATATGTTTCAGGATGGACTTGCTATGGGCTGATCATGTATTACTAGCTTAACAGTCTTTTTAAGTCATTCCCCAAAGCTTTAGTTATGGGGTGTGGGGTAATGGCAGATGTTCCCTGTGGTATGGCCAAACCATTTGGCTGTGTTCCTTGACAACTTTTGCAAGGCATGTTTTAAATGTAAATAAGATTCCACATATTATCAGCAGGATTTCTTTGTGCTTAACAGGTAGGACTATAAAGGTGATTATCATAGGTAGCAAATTATTTCATGTACCTATCACAAGTGGATCTGTACAGGAATCCATGTTGGGTACATTACTGTTTGGTCTCTTTATAACTTAATTTCTAATCCACCCTAACAAGTGGGTAATTAGCTGGCTTCAATATACACATGATTGAGAAATTAGTATATCTCAGATGTTCAGGGATCAATTAGTAGCCCAAGAGCTAGAACTCTTTGGAGAGTGATGGGTTGATCAATTAGTGGTGGCTTGCCCATTCTTTGGTAACAGGTGAGTCTTACTCCTCCTGAAGAAGTGATTCATGTAAGAAGGGTGGGATGCAGGGGGTGTCAGCCTGCCATGACATCACACTGTAGCAGGGCATAGTGCATGTGCAGTAATGCACACCTCTGTTCAGGTATAGTACACATTGCATTGATGCTCTGCTGATGGCCAACATGATGGAGAGTACTTAAGGCACATAAAGTGCTCTCAAGTCCCTGCTGAATGACAGCCTTAGTTCCTGGCTAACACCTTCTCTTCCTAGCATCTCATAATGCCAGGAACAGGGAGGAAAGAACAGGCCTGTGAGAGATGGGAGCTAGGTACTTATGGGGAGGGATGGGGGTCAAAAAAGACATATATATATACATATTTGCACTTTCACAAATACATACACACAGATATGTGTGCACACTTTCGGACACAAACACACACATAAATAAATAATTATCTGGTTAACTATATATAAAGACAATGTCAGGATTGAGAGATATGCCTTTTTGACCGATTTTCTAACTTAGTTCTAGAATGCGTTTCCTTTGTCTGTCCATCTATGTAGCACCTAATCTGATTTGAAAGGATTCGACATTTTATTTATTTACTTATTGACATTTGATTACTGAGAAAGTCCGACTGGGTGGGAGCCCATTTTCAGCAGAATCCCAGTGAGAAGAGCTCCAAAGTATTATAAAACATTTTAAGGACAATAATTTTACAATCTTTAAAAATAATACAAAAACAGCTACAGTTTAAATAATTATACCAAATTAGCCATACAATGAAAACAAACATTTGTTAAGAATAGATACAAGCTACACGACAATGATTTAATATTTAGAGAAAAAATGCTTGCCAGTTTATAGAAAAATGAAAGGTAATTTTGTATAATACAAATAGGAATTGCAATACGAAGTGAGAGAAAAGCAGGTGCATGTTATATTTGGAGAGATGTTTTTACTGAAAAGACTAAGGCATTACTAATATTAAGTTACACAGAGGAATACAATAAAAAATGATGTTCAGCCTTTTATAGATTTTGTAGTGGTACAGTCTAAGGTGACTAACGAGACCATACTACTTAGTATTCTAGTTTTAAAATGGGTCAGAGCTCCAGGTATTACTAGGCCTTATCATCTCATACTGAATTCTCAACCTATCTTACCTGTTTGAAGAGATAAGGTTGTTTCTCAGTGAATATCCAACTCACAGAAGAAGTTTGATTATAGAATTTTGAATGCCATAACATCATATTCTTATAATTCGGTCTCAAATCATAAGAGCGAAGCATGACAGGTGAATCTTGGCATCCATGTCAAGAACACAAATAAAAGGTTATGATCAGTGATTCAATCATAATTCTTTGTAGTGCATGATTTATCTGCTATATACTTCAGTTGGGTCTATATTACTTTGTCAAAATGTACCTTCATTAAACCTCCATTCATCAAAAATATAACAGTGAATCAGTTTGAATTTTTAGGGAATGAAGAGTGTACCACTGCCACCGCCGTCACACACAGCGTAGCATATCAAACCCACCCCCCTACTTATACATACCAACTCCGAGATCGCACTACAGTGGGGAAAAGAGAAAATTTCCTACTGCTGGCAAACTAACTTTGTTCCCTCTGTAACAAGTTCACTGACGTGAACGTTTGTTGACTAGTTTAGACCAGTTTACAGGCATTGCTGTATTCTGGGCTGTGGTGTAGTTCCTGTGTTGTCCATTACCTTACTTGGATAGAAGGAAGTTTCTTTGCTCACCAGTGGGAGTGGGGAGCCTTGAGCAGCCTACCTGTCCCTGTAGGAAGTGACCTCAGCACAAGAAGCTGTAGTAATTGGTTGTTTTGGACCATTTCTAGCTCTTTGTAGTTCACTGTTTAGAATGCGTCTCTGGGCATTTTTTCTGGCTATACTACTCAGACAAGCTCCTCGTGGGTCTGCAGAGTGGTCCTAGCAGCAGGGAACTCAGAAAAGTGACCACTTTCTGGATTTAAGTATCTTTGCTTTTTTTCACTTGAATTAGCTTCTGTAGCTTACCTTGAACTAGCTTGAACTGTTTTTTAACTGTTTGCTGCATTATTTTAAAATCTGCACTTAAAGTTACATTTTAGTCGAATTTGATCGAAAGTTTGTTGTTTGTTTGTTTAATTTAACTGTGGAGGCTGCCCACTAAAGTGTGCTAGCCTGTGTAACTAATATATCACTGTTCCTGCATTTTCTGTGTGTTTCTACCAAAAAAACAAAAAAACAAAAAAATAATCCTTGTTTTTCTGCCTTCCTCGACTAGTTTAGACCAGTCTACAAGCATTGCTGTATTCTGGGCTGTGGTGTAGTTCTTGTGTTGTCCATTACCTTACTTGGATAGAAGAAAGTTTCTTTGCTCACCAGTGGGAGTGGGGAGCCTTGAGCAGCCTACCTGTCCCTGTAGGAATTAACCTCAGCACAAGAAGCTGTAGTAATTGGTTGTTTTGGACCATTTCTAGCTCTTTTGTAGTTCACTGTTTAAAATCCGCCTCTGGGCATTTTTTTCTGGCTATACTACTCAGACAAGCTCCTCGTGGGTCTGCAGAGTGGTCCTAGCAGCAGGGAACTCAGAAAAGTGACCACTTTCTGGATTTAAGTATCTTTGCTTTTTTTCACTTGAATTAGCTTCTGTAGCTTACCTTGAACTAGCTTGAACTGTTTTTAACTGTTTGCTGCATTATTTTAAAATCTGCACTTAAAGTTACATTTTAGTCGAATTTGATCGAAAGTTTGTTGTTTGTTTGTTTAATTTAACTGTGGAGGCTGCCCACTAAAGTGTGCTAGCCTGTGTAACTAATTTATCACTGTTCCTGCATTTTCTGTGTGTTTCTACCAAAAAAACAAAAAAATAATCATTGTTTTCCTGCCTTCCTCGACTAGTTTAGACCAGTCTACAGGCATTGCTGTATTCTGGGCTGTGGTGTAGTTCCTGTGTTGTCCATTACCTTACTTGGATAGAAGGAAGTTTCTTTGCTCACCAGTGGGAGTGGGGAGCCTTGAGCAGCCTACCTGTCCCTGTAGGAAGTGACCTCAGCACAAGAAGCTGTAGTAATTGGTTGTTTTGGACCATTTCTAGCTCTTTTGTAGTTCACTGTTTAAAATCCGCCTCTGGGCATTTTTTCTGGCTATACTACTCAGACAAGCTCCTCGTGGGTCTGCAGAGTGGTCCTAGCAGCAGGGAACTCAGAAAAGCGACCACTTTCTGGATTTAAGTATCTTTGCTTTTTTTTCACTTGAATTAGCTTCTGTAGCTTACCTTGAACTAGCTTGAACTGTTTTTTAACTGTTTGCTGCATTATTTTAAAATCTGCACTTAAAGTTACATTTTAGTCGAATTTGATCGAAAGTTTGTTGTTTGTTTGTTTAATTTAACTGTGGAGGCTGCCCACTAAAGTGTGCTAGCCTGTGTAACTAATTTATCACTGTTCCTGCATTTTCTGTGTGTTTCTACCAAAAAAACAAAAAAATAATCATTGTTTTCCTGCCTTCCTCGACTAGTTTAGACCAGTTTACAGGCATTGCTGTATTCTGGGCTGTGGTGTAGTTCCTGTGTTGTCCATTACCTTACTTGGATAGAAGGAAGTTTCTTTGCTCACCAGTGGGAGTGGGGAGCCTTGAGCAGCCTACCTGTCCCTGTAGGAAGTGACCTCAGCACAAGAAGCTGTAGTAATTGGTTGTTTTGGACCATTTCTAGCTCTTTTGTAGTTCACTGTTTAAAATCCGCGTTTGCACTGCTTTGCGCGGTTTTGCGCATAGCGCAGCGCCGGTTAAACAAGGTTAAACTTTTTCTGGCTCCGCCAAGTCTGCTCTTCAAATTTTCCCTTAAGGAAGCTCTACTCTTAGTATAACCAGACTACTTACTATATTATAAGCCTAGCACTTGTTCTCAGTACTTCTCTACTAAGTAAGCACTCTCGTACTAAGTAAAGCACTACATCTACTTACCACCACTGTGAATATCCACTTCCCTTAAAGGTACAGCACTCCCTTATACAGTTCTAGCATGTCGAGTGGTAGATTACTGGCGTCGTCTCCAGTTCAGCTGGTCAATCTGGATATCTTGAGACAATGCTACAATTGTCTCATGTACACAGACAACCCTCTCCTCCTCCCAACAAACACAAATACATGTGAGAGTTGCAACTATATAGCCAAACTGGAGGCTGAACTCTCTCAACTCAGGGCTGGCATGACCAGACAGGAGGAGATGGCAACCACACACACAACAATCCCAGTCCCACATAGACCTACCACAACTGCAAACCAAACACATAAAACACAAAGACATACTGGAGGCTCTAATAAAAACTTACCAAAACAACAGAGGCTCCCAAAGCAGACACCCAAAAATCCACCACCTCAAAACAAAACACAGGCAACACATACTTCAATAAATCAGTGTGTCAACCAATCACAGCCCTTAAGGCCAAACACCTTGCCTGATACACTAGTAATAGGTGACTCTATAGTCAGATACACTGATGTCCCACTGACCAGGCTGAACAAGGAGAAGGTGACTGTGAGCTGTCTATCGGGAGCTAGGATCTGCCACATAACACACGCACTCAAGTCACTCCAAAGCAAGTACAAATATGACTCTGTCATTGTCCATGCTGGTGTGAATGACCTGAGACGTACCTCCCTGGACTACATGAAAAGAGACATAGAGGAGCTCTCCGATTATGTAGCCCAGGCTGGTATGACCCTGACCCTGAGCAGCATCTTGCCCTCACCAAGAATGATACCACAATACAAAGACAAGATGATCAGCTTTAACAATTGGCTCAAGTACCAGTGTCATTCTAAGGGGATCCAATGTCTGTCTGCCTGGGATGACATGTTGGACAAGCCACGCTGCTTCGCAAGGGATGGCTTACACCTGTCACCTCTGGGCTTCTGGATATTGGCTAAGGCTCTTGCCACCCCCATAGTGCCTTTTTTAGGCAAGGCTCAAAAGACAAATCCACCTCCTTAGAAAACAATAATAGAAAAAAACTAAGGGTAATGCTGCTCAACGCCAGAAGTCTAAATCTCAAGATGCAGGCACTTGATGCACTCCTCAGCATGGAGAACATCGACGTCTGTGCAGTAACTGAAACCTGGTTCAAGGCTCCTGAGAGCACCCCAGCGTTACCAGGCTATACCTCGTATCATGCTTTTCGGCCCCAAAACCTGGGCTGAACCACAAAGGGAGGGGGAGTGTCCATATTCATCAAGGACACCCACACCTCCAGGTTAGTAGCAACACATGAAGCATCAGAGACCATACAGGTGCAACTAACCATAGGCAAAACTGCTATACAACTGGTAGCATGTTACAGACCACCCTCCCAATCTCAAGAACTCCACTCAGCCTTCCTGAAGACACTGGAGGATATGAATGTATCACAAAATACCATCATACTGGGAGACTTCAACTACCCAAACATAGATTTGGGTACATTATTCTAGCCCTAATACCCTAGCCCAAAGGTTCCTGGAATTCATAAATTCAAATGCACTGGAACAATTAGTCACCTCTCCCACTAGGTGAGATAATATACTAGACCTGATCATCACAAACATGGGGACAAAATGCTCCACACTGGAAGTATACCCCTCACTAGTGAGATCTGACCACAAACTAATCACCCTGGATATACATATCCCACCTCCACCCCCAGCACAAAAGACCACAGTGAAAAACTTCTCAAAAGCAGACTTCACTCTTCTTAAGACTGAGATGGTATCCTTTAAGCCCACTGTGCCAGTGGATACCACATCCCACAATGCCGAATCCTTCACAAATGCTTTCTATGGACATCTCCAAGAATGCATGGATCATGCAATCCCAAACAAATCCAAGTCCCTCTCCACCAAAGGTAAGCGTCCTGTATGGTGGACCTCAGCCATAAACAAATTGTATAACAAAAGAAGGAAGCTACTGCATGTCAGAGCAAAATCCCATGAAGGGAAGACATCTCTGATCAACATTAGCAAAAAACTACGTTCTCTCATAAAAACATCCAAGGCCAACTTTGAGAGAAAAATCGCTAGGGACACTAAAGATAACCACAAAGCCTTCTTCAGCTATGTTAGAAATCTGGAAACCCTCAGATATGCTCTGAGTTGGTTCACAACAATAAAAATACACTGAACCCACAGATATTGCCAACATTCTGGCTGACAGGTTCAGTGCAAATTTCTCCCTCCGTCACCCCAAAAGAAGAAATACTTATCCCAGCTGAATGTAATCTCCTGTCATCTCAGATGTCCAAGTGAGAACCGCCCTAAACAAAGCAAAAAACACAGCATCAATGGGACCTGACGGTATCCCAGGTTGCGTGTTACGTGAACTCCAAGAGGAGCTAAACCCACACATAAAAATGCTATTTAACCTTAGCCTTACTTCAGGATATGTACCTGAACACTGGCGTACAGCAACAGTGGTCCCACTCCACAAGGGGGGTGCCTCTACAGACCCTGGAAACTACCGCCCCATAAGCTTAACCAGCCTGTTCTGCAAAGCTATGGAAAGAATCATTATGGAACTCATAAACAGAGACATAGGGGACCTACAGACACTTGACCCCACCCAGTTCGGCTTTGTAAAGGGCAGATCCTGCCTTTTAAACCTGGTTGAATTTTTCGAAACAGTCACTAGTGCCATTGACGAGGGCAAAGCAGTCCATACAGCATACCTGGACTTGGCTAAGGCCTTCGACACAATACCCCACTCAGGCATCATAGATAAGCTCAACAGCTTAAATATAAACCCTTATGTCACTAGATGGGTTGCAAACTGGCTAAAGGACAGAACCCATAAAGTTAAAATCGCTGGAGCAATGTCAGACTCAAAGCCAGTCACAAGTGGTGTCCCACAGGGATCTGTCCTGGGACCCCTCTTGTTCTGCATTTATTTCTCAGATGTTAAAGCAAACACGGGAGGGCTGTGGCTGACAAAGTTCGCAGATGACTGCAAACTAGGCGCCATAGTCGATACACCAGCAGACACACACATCCTACAAAAGGCCTCACAGAAGCGGACAACTGGTGCGGAGTCACGGCCTTAAACTAAATGCCAAAAATGTATAGTCATCCCCTTTGGGAAAAACAAAGTACCCACAAACTATCACATAGACAACAACCCACTGAGTACTGAAAAAGTAATCAGAGACCTAGGGACCCAAGTCGACAGCGACCTCTCATTTGATACCCATGTTGCCAAAGTGGTTAGAAAAACATTCTACCTTGCACATCTCATCATGAAGGGATTCACATCCAGATCCAAGGATGTCATTGTACCCCTATATTCCTCCCTCATCAGACCCATGATTGAGTACAATGCCCCATTTGGTATGTACCTCACCCGGCATTTGCAACAGCTGGAGAGACCACAAAAGTACCTCACCAAGAGGATCAAGGGTCTCCAACATATGTCTTATTCTGCCAGACTAAAGAAACTTCAGCTCTATTCAGTATCATACTGCCTGCTCAGAGGTGATCTCTGCCTGACGTACAAGGCCATGTCCAATCAGGATCTGATGGACATGCTCCACCTCAAAAATCCAAGTCCATCAGGACCACGAGAGCTAAAGACTTAAACCTCGGCACAAGTATGAATAGGACATGCTGGAGGGATAGATTCATAACCCAGAGGCTTCCCATGCTTTGGAACAAGATCCCAGTTCATATTAGGCAGAGCCCTCACTGACTCTCTTCAAGAGAAATCTTGATGAGTGGATGGGAGATCGTAAGTTTACCCCAGGGGTCACATCTGTGTCACTGCTAGACAGGGGCACAGTAAACTAATTCTATTATATAAGGGGACCTTCATTGTGTCACTACTAGACACAGTATTCTCAATTTATTCTGTACATTTTTGTACCATTTCATGGGGTGGCAAATGCCACATCACTATGGCTAGGCTTACAAATGCCCCAGGGCAGATAGCCTAGTACTATACTATGAAACTATGAAACTATGAAACTATGACAAATGGAGTTTCAAGGAAGTT
The DNA here is from genome assembly GCF_019279795.1 of Protopterus annectens. Taxonomy (NCBI): domain Eukaryota; kingdom Metazoa; phylum Chordata; order Ceratodontiformes; family Protopteridae; genus Protopterus; species Protopterus annectens. The sequence continues at coordinate 813,259,740 of NC_056739.1, forward strand.
ACTCTTCAACAAAGTAATACAGACCCCTTACAGTTATACAAAAAAGGAAAGAGAAACACAAGTGCAAAGTGTTTTACTAGCTTTGAAAGCCAATAAGGTCCTAATGCTGTCAGACAGCTGCAAATTTCACAATTTATTTGCTTAAGAATTTTAGATGTATCCAAAATAATGAGGGGATAAAGGGTGAAATCCAGGGACAGTTTTGAAATATTGCTCTAATTTACATAAACATTAATAAAACAACAGACTTTGAATCAACATGTATTTTCTGAACAATAAGAAGTACAAAACTCTAGTGTCTGGCATTATTGACTAGCTGTAACTCTCTCTGATTTGCCAGAAAAATCAAAAAATTTTGCAAGGGACATGGCAAAAAATAAGAGGCAAAATGAAGGACAGTTGAGAGGTATGTATAGGAGGCAGAAATGAAGAACCCCTCTGCAGAACAACTTTAACCTTTCTATTTATAAATGTGGCAGAGGAAGTTCTAACAGCTTTTAAAAACAGTTTTACCTTCTGTCGCTGTTGTTTGCCAGCCAGTACTGTTTGCTTTTAGTTCCTAAAGCAAGACATGATCTTAATAGATTTTTAAAGCACCCTTAAGTACTGTTAAGATCAGGTCTGAGGCTAGGTAAGCACTTAACAAATTTATCTTTTTTCCAGATTTTTGGATCATAATCACAGCACTCCATGCACTACAGTTATATTCTAGCTGATGCTACTAAGATCTCGACCTATAGGGCCTACCTAAATTAACTATAAATAGCAGGCCAGTTCCATGAATCAAAACAAAACTCTATATAAACAGTTACGGAAACCAGTACAGAAGCGACTGCATTATACTGTAATAATACAGACAGTATGAGCTAAACCAGCACCACATGTCTACAGATATAGATACACAAACTGAATTTACTGCTCCAAACGTAGGATATGATCTACACCGGGGGGGGGGGGGCAGTTAGTATTGATTTGCATCACTGGCTATGTACAAAGAAGTAAATGTTAGCGCTAGTTAATCATGCTTCTGTGCCCAAATATTATGGACCTTAAAAGATATATATATATATTTTTTTTTTTAAGTTTTGCAGTCCCTTTCCATTCATCTCAGACTTCCTGAACGTCCAGCAACTGGCCACACAATTGTTCTTTCTTCGTGAAACGTACTGTGGCTAGCTAATGAGTTCCTGAAGTCATCACCCTACAGAAATGGGATTCTGTATTTTTTTAAATTAAATCAATATCATTCATCCTTAATGACACTGGCTGATAGTGTTACCTTTGCTCTTTTGCTTGCTTTGTCAACACAGTGAAAAGGAGTTGTGTAAAGCCTTCCTGTGTTAAGTCAACACAGATGGTGAGAGGTCCTTCTAAGCAGGTACACAAAACAATGAGTTAACATGTTTCATCAGTGTCAGTGATGAACATGAACATTGGAGTTAAAATGAACTATCAGGGTATGCTGGCCCGTTCCTATCAGGGGGTGTTAAGGCCATCTCCCTCCATATAAAACATAATGTGTGAGTGTAGTTGTACGTACATTGCTGTTGCAGTCTGTTTATGTGCACTTGCTGGATTCACATGTGTACTGTCAGTGTTTGAGCACTTGATTTCAGGGGATTTGTTTCAGTGAGGACTAATTTACTTTAGAGAATGCCACCATGTCTGGTTTTATATATATTCTAACAACAATCTCCTTCCACAAAACATGTGATGACATCAGTGCAGAAAATGGACAATTTCATCTGTGTGCATGACTGATTGCACATGTCTACTAGTTCTACCCCTCCCCCATCCACTGATGGATGCCTGCATGCTGCAGACCTACCAGTCTCCACTCGAGGGTGGTTAAGCAGTGTAAAAGACCCAACCTTTGTGCACAAGGAGAGAGCCTTCAGACAATTTAGCCTTTTCCCTTTTCACTGACTGCAATTAATTATACCCCCCACCATGTTTTCGATTAATCTTCCCACTCTTTTACACAAGCCTTCAAATTCTGTTCTCTCCTTCTTGCTATTTACTGATGATGACCTACCCAGTTACAACATTTTCACCAGTAATTTCTACTTACCTTCTACATCTCTTGCTCAATGTATACTTATCCTCTTTAGCATCTTTTTATAATTATTTGTCTCCTCTAATCTCAATATCATTCTTTTGTATAAAATGCACACTTCCCCCTCCCTGTTCCTTATGCTGCTTTACTTTCCCTTATGTCCCCATAGTGGGTCCTTTTGTCATGTACCCTTCCAATATCCGCTCCATTAACCAACTCTTCTCTCTCTTATCTTTTTTCAATCACAGATAACTGCCCTTGCCATCTTGTCTAATCATTGTAGGTCCTTTATGTTATGAACCTTTTCCTGTGTTTATTTACTCTCCCCACCCTTTTCCTACAATTTGGCTTTTGATAATAATTTATAGCAGCCATCGATTACTCTTGTAGAAGCTATAACACAGAATGCTGTTTGTCTTGCTTAGTGCCATATAGTTAAACATTTTATAAAAACTACGGCTTAGATGGTATTACTGTATATTTACAATTGCCCCATGTGTCCTCCTCTCACAATTTAAATCAATATCACTAACTGCACAATGGTGTATGTGTTTTCGCTTCTTACTAACCTATGTACAATTATTGTGAAGCTCTGTCACTCTCTCCTCCCTGTGTCCCCCTGTCTCTCCCCATCTACCTCTCCCTCTCCCCCCTATCTGCCTCTCTCCCTCTCTCGCTCTACCTCCCCCCACCTCCTTCCCTCCAAGCTTACACTGAAAAGGGTCCTGACCCAGTCAGCAACCAGGTTACTGAAAGTAAAATAAAAAAGAGGTGTTTTAGTTTCAGAAGCCTGAAGAACAGAAATAATGGAACTTGTGGAGAAAACTGATTTGTACATTAAGTGATGGATGCACGTGATATCTCAGTTTATCTATGTCAGAAGGCTGGAGCCTTTCTGTGTTTTTGTGTCTGTCCTACTGTTAGGGAAGCTGACCTTTTATGTTGTTTTGTGGTATGCCAGGGAGTGAGAACCATCTTCTCTAATCATTCCTAGATGGTGAGACACAAAATGAGACCAAGGAAACAAAAGTAATAGTTATTGTGATGACTGTTGCTTAAGTGTTTGAAATATAAATTAAAGCTACCCTATTGCACCTGTACATATGATATGCAGAGTAATAAATAAATGGACTCTAAGGAAACATAAATCATACTCCTAATATATTCTAATACTGCCCTGTTTAAATATAAAATGGCTCATGGAACATTATTAGTTCAGCTAAATATAGTGTTGTAATATTACTTCCATGATGGGAAATTTACCTGCATGTTATCATTTGTTAATATATATATGCAAAAAGCCACATTCATATCTGTTTTAAGGTGAAATCCGACCTATTCTGCTATTTAAATTGGGCTAATAAAGCATTAATAATGATAGCTAAGAATTATCAAATGAAGCAAGCTCTATTTAATTTAGTTTCTTCTACCTGTTAGCTAGCACATAAAGTTGGACATGCTGTTGTCACTACAGTATATGTTTTTCCAAGATGTGCATTGTGCATTTTTTTTGTTTTGCTTCAGTTTTCTTACTTACAATATGTGGGAGTAATAGCTTTCTGTCCTAATGTTTACATTATGGAGAAATGTAAATGGCCTTACAGATATATACACAAATCAGAGAGTATTGAATTATATTAAGAAGTGTAAGATGCAAATGATTATGTTGCAGGAGTTCTGCATATCGATAGAAAACAGCATTTGAATTTGACAAAAAAAGGCTTTCAGAGGCAAAGGAAATGGGGGAGTGTATTAATGTTGATTACTAGATTGGCCAATAGTGACATAACAGAAAAAAAGGCAATAATAGCAGATCTGTGGTAGTAAGGGGTTATTGGCAGAAGTGGGGTATGCTGACATCTATTTATATTCCACCTAAAATACTATTATGGAGCTTAAGAGAATTGTGGGAGAAAATCTTTCGGCAGGGAATATTATTTATGGGTGGGGATTAGAGCCTGGTTTGAAAAGATGTAGCAGGAGAACCTAGAAGAGAAAATATAACAAAAGATGGTAGAATTTTAAAGAAATTTATGAAAATATTTGGTATGGAACACATTAATTCAGTAATAGAAACTCAGACCGAATTTGCATATTGTTCACCATTGTACAATAACAGAGTTAGACTGGATAAAAGTATATTTTACTGGAGCATATGCATTTCATTGAAAACTGGGAAACACAAACTAAGCTAAAGATAAAGGGTAATGAAGTAAGGTGAGACCTGATGCTTTACTACTTATCCCTTAAAAAGAGTGGAATTTAAGGATGGGGTAGTGAAAATTATTTGGGAGTTACTGAGCAAGAGAAAACTTTCTTCAGAAAGGGTTGCTGGTGAGTGGGATAAAATGGAGTTTAAAAACATGGCAGAAATAAAAGATAAGCATGGGAATAACTAATAGGAATTATTCAGAGGAGGTGACAAAATTTTAAGTAATACAGAAGATCAAATGTTTTCTCTCAGAACAAGATGAAGAACAACTGCAGTGTGCTAAAGAGAAAACAAGGGACTATTTGGACAATCTTCATCAGTTTAGAAAGGGTGCTGTTAAGCAACTATTTTTGACAGAAACTCCAGAGCACAAAAAAAATTTTAACATATAGATAGTCTCCCAGCTTATGTTATTTTTATTGATTATTCTAGGCGAATATGCCTGTATATTGTATTTTCTTTAGTAATTAGAGGGGTTTGACCACTGTAGCTTTGTAGATCTGTCTACTGATTTCCTTCTGAAATATAGATGTATTTGTGTTATCCTGCACTGATTACTCAGCATTATTGACACATGGCTGAATGATTTACATGTTTGTTGTTATCTTTGGGTATTGTATTTGCTTTTTTTTACAGTTTTTGTTGCTCTATATTTAACCTTTTTTACAGTTTTTGTTGCTCTATTTTTAACCCTCTTTTTTCTCCCTTCCTTTTCTTAGCTCTTCTGCCTAAGTGACCACCTGTAGGTCTGGGATTTTGAGTACCCTGCCTAAGTCTCCCGCCACTTACCCTACCTAGGGACCAATTTTTAACATTTTTGGAAAAGCCTCTTCCTTAAAAGTATGTCCTTCAGCTCTTCAAGGTTTCTCAACATTGTGTATGCTTGTCTTAGCCTCAACTATTGTTAATCTCAAAGCAAGTTCTGCCAGCAGCCAACCTTAGCTTCTCCCCTCCCCGACCACCAGCTACCTTTAGTAACTCCTCTTTCCTGATTCTCTCCACTCACTAGCCTAGACAGAAACCCTGGTAGCATTTACCTGCTGTGTCCACTAGGTGGCTCCCTACTACCAAATTTGCTTATCCTTGCTACCTTTTCTGTCCACATACTAAGTCCTATATTTCCCACTATCCTGCTCCCCTTTTTGTGTTTTTCACCCTCTTCCTTTCTCTGCCTTTCTCAGCCTTGCCACACTTGTCCTCACTCTCCTAGTATTCCTCTTTCTCCTCGGATTACTTACCTGACCTATCAGCTACTTCTGATTGTTCTCCACTCAACTTCTCTTCTTTGGCTCTACTCTCTCCTGTAAGCTCTCCGGCTCTCACTCAGCTCCCTCCCTACCCCCAATTCCCACCCACCCCCAGGGGTCCTACTCTTATAGCTCCATAGCCACACCCCTATCCCTCCTGGCCTATACATCTCCTTCCCGCCAAAATTTTTATCCAGCCTATACTCACCCCTTACACTCCACCCCTTCTTCTTGCTTAGCCCTAAGTCCTTACTTGTACTATTACCTCTCCCCATTACATACACTTCTCCTTATACACGCTCTTTCATCTCCAACCATCCCTTCTCTATCTCCTATAGAATCTATTCCTATTTTACCATTCTGCTTTAAATAAATTTACTACCCCTCTATTCCATTCCACACTCTTATTTCTTCCCTTATACTCCCCTCTCTGCTTCCTCTCTTCTCATATTACTAAATCATGACTCCCTACATACTAACCATGCCTCTACTCTCACTCTTAATCATGACTACCCTTCTCTCAACATACCATCTCACCTTTTTTGAAATTTCACTTAACAACTATCTTATCTCCTCACAAACACACACTCCTACTACACTCACTTTCACACCATACCCTAATGTTAATTCCACCCCTAGCTATCATCTATCTAAATACCACAGGCAACATCACCTTACTTACCCCATACTATCTAACAAAAAAACCAAAACCCTAACAATTCAAAAGAGTAAATTCTTAACTAAACTAGTTAACCCAACCCTACTAGATGGAGACATCCACCCCAACCCTGGCCCTAACTCACCTCCTCACCTAAACCACTCTCCTAACCTCAATAATAACTTCCTTATAGGACACCTAAATATCCAAAGCATAAATAAGAAAATACCCTTCATCCATGCCCTTTTAGATACCCACTCATTTGACATTCTCTGCCTCTCAGAAACCTGGCTAAACACAGGCACTAAAGACACAGAGATTATACCTCAAGGTTATAACATAGTAAGACATGACCGCTTAAAAGGGTGGTGGAGTAGCAATACTTTTCAAAAATCAACTAAACATCACTACTCAACCAGCATGCCCAAACCAAAATAGCAAAACAGAAGCCATCATTATTAAACTACAACTTAACACCAAAAATCTATTTACATTATTTGTTTGTATCTTCCCCCAGGTAATAACATCCCAATATTAGAAGATTTTCTAAGTTGGGTCTCTACCACCTACCCACAAGAAACTATAATTATGTTAACATAGACTGGAACACTATTAATAATGATAACCCCTCCTCTCACATTAACCTACATGGTTTCTCACAAACTATTACCTCAACTACAAGAGTCAATAAGCCCAGTAATAAAGAGAGTATACTAGACTGGATACTCACAAATAAAGTTAACAAACAATATAAAGTAGGTACCTTGCCAGATGACATCTAACCTACATTACTAGATTAAAATCAGAATTCTCAAGCATTTTAACATAGACCTCTTTAAAGCTGATCTGAGAGCATGTGAATGGAATTGTTTAAAATCACTTCCTCTGGAGGAAGCAGTATTATTGTTTAATACTACATTCTTATCCATACTAAATACACATGCTCGGAGCTCATGCTCCGAGCTCCATTAGAATTAAGACCAAACCTGCCCCATGGCTGACCTCAAACACTAAAAAACTCATGCATGCTAGAAACAAAGCATGGACAAAATGGAGATGTGATAGACAAAAACCTGATTTACTTAATTTCCGCCAGCTTAGAAATCTTGCAAAAAAATCAATAATCTCTGACAAGAAAAATTACTACTGTAAGCTTCAGGAAACTCATATTAACAACTCCAAACAGTTCTGGTCCTCAGTAAATAGACTTCTCTCCCCAGGTACTGCAAAAACTCCTTCCTAAATACTGATCCAGATACCCCACTCCACACTGCAAATGTCTTCAACTCTTTTTTCTCTGAAACTATTCAATCCTTAGCCAAACAAATGAACCCTAACGACTCTAATATACCAACTAACATAACCACCTCCTCTTCTAACTTCTCTCTAAAACCTATATCTACCTCTTTTATCTATAAACTCATTCACAAACTAAAACCATGTACACCTTCTGCTGACAAGCTCCCTTCTCTGTTCCTCCAGAAAGCTGCAAAAGAAATTGCATATCCTATATCCTTACTTATCAACAGAACTATCCAAGAAGGAACCATCCCTGATATCTGGAAAGTATCCTATATTATCCCACTGCATAAAGGTGGAAACTCCCTTGACCTTTCCAACTTTAGACCAATTGCCCTTCTCTCCCCCCTAGCAAAGATCATGGAAAAATGTATTCATCAACAACTTGTATACTATCTCTCTTCACAGCATAATAGCAAACTGCCAGCACGGTTTCAGACCCCACCATAGCACCACCACTGCCCTTCTATCTTTTGTAGATACTATCAACAAAAATCGAAACAACAACACTTTCTCTTCCGCTCTTTTCATTGACCTCTCTAAAGCTGGTCAACCACTCACTCTTAATTCACATTCTTAAATCTCTCTTGTGATAAACTGGCCACTAGCTGGTTTAAATCTTATCTTAGCAACAGACAACAAGCAGTAATTTGGGAAAACCACATCTCATCTCTCTTGCCTATATCCATTGGAGTTCCCCAGGGCTCCATTCTGGGTCCACTGCTGTTCTCCCTCTTTATTAACGACCTCCAAACTGCTATCCCACAAGCTACCTGCATACAATATGCAGATGATTCTACCCTAATTTGCACAGCCCCTTCCTCTACTGAACTGACCTCATTGACCCAAAACACCTTTAACACAGTAGAAACTTGGTTTTCTGGTTTCTCCTACTAAATGCCAAAACCAAACTTCTCCTCTTCTCCCCACCTCTCGCCCTCCTTTAAACTTCTCCATTTCCTCAAACAATGGCACCATCATCTCACCTGATCCTACCACTAAACTCTTAGGTATAACCATCGACAATAATCTTTCCTTCAATCAGCATATTAATAACACCATCAAGACTGTTAACAAAAAAATTGGATCCCTATATGCATCAAACCTTTTCTAACCCCAGCAACTAGAACCAAAATTGCTCAATCTCATCTCCTATCTACTCTCCTATATGCTTCCCCCATTTATACAAACCTTAAAAAAATCAATCTTAATAAACTTGCAACCTGTTATAACAACATAGCTCGCCACTGGTAACCCCTTTAGGACCCACCATTGTATAAACCTAAAACAACTTGGCTGGCTAATTTCAAAACTACTTAATAATCCCTCAACTCACTATAGCCCACAACATACTACACCTTCCTGACAACACCCCTATAATCTCTCAGCTTCTAATCCCTTACAACAATCTCAACTCACTTCTAATAAAATTATGACAAAATCAATAAAAGTAAACAATACAGCAGGTGGTTCTCTATTCACTAACACTATAGGTAGAAGTTGGAATCTCTTACCTAGTGACATTACCTTGACTACATCCCTGCCTCTATTCAAACAGAAAATTAAACTTTTCTACCTAAACCACTGGCTTTGTTCCTGCAATGCACCTGATTAACCTTTTCTATACACACTTCTTATCTATTTTGCCTCTTCCTCCCTCTTTTAACCTTTCTAATTCTAACTATGCATAATTTATGTAAAATTGCTAATAAGTAATTGCATATATGTAATGCAAATATGTAATGAACTACATATGGTGTATATGTCTCTCTTTAAAACTATCCTTGGATGGTCTTTTTAATTCTAAAATTTTGCTTTTATTAGAAGTAATGTTTTTTATGTAATGTACTTAGTATTTAGTGGAGCTTTTCTCCTCGGGCCTCTGCTGAAAATGGACATGTATCCAGCCAGACTAGCCCGGTCAACAAATGTAAAATAAAATAAAATAAATAAATAATGTCTTGGCCAATAGAAGGTAGAAAAAGTTCTCACCAAACTTAGGGAACATATGACAAGAAAAATAACCATCAACCATATAGAAGTATTAGAGATATTTAAGAAAATTTATGAACATTTCTATAAAGTAGAGCAATGTAGAAACAAAGAAAAGCCATAAATGGAAATATTTGTGGAATACATTATGCAAAAGTTAGGGAAGATAAAGCAACAATTAATAGCTAAGACAGAAAGAGAAGATATAAAATAGTGATGTATATTCAGCAGGGGAGTCACCAGAAACAGATGGTATTAAAGTGGAAGCTTGGAAGCCAGTAATAAGGATCTGTAAGATTTTAATGGCATTTTAAAAGGGGAGAAATAGCAACATTTTGGAAGAAAGCTGTGATGGTTCTGTTACCCAAAGAGGGTAAAGCCCCTTAAACTAATTTCAATTTTAAATCGTAATTTTAAAGTGTTTTTTTTATATATACGCTATATAAGAGAATGGCAAAGGTCTTGTCAAAATTGATAGTTGAGAGATATGGATCAGTGTGGTTTTGTGGAGGGAAAGGAAACATTTGAAAACATTAATAGAACACAATTCTCAAAGGGGAAACCAAATATAAGAAAACATCACTGTAGCTGGATGGGCTTCATGAAAATAAAACATTCAACAGAGCCATTTGGGATTTGCACCTCCTGACAGAATAATAGGGTTAATTAGGAGGGTATATGAAGGATCAGAGTCAAGACTTAAGGTAGGAGTATTCCCTTTGAAAACATGTGTTTGAACAGAAGATCCAGGCAAGGATGCTCTCTTTCCCCTTTGTTTTATATTTAGAGCCATTGGCAAATAAAATAAGGACTCACAAATTCAATGATATATCTGGTATGGTACTTAAGATAATTTAACTTTATTTGCAGATATTATTTCATACTTGAAAATTGCAGAAAGGACATTTTGGTGTTGTGAAATACTTTGAGACAATTGCAAGGCTTTCGGGGATATAAGATTAATGAAGATAAATGAAAGGCTAGAACAGTGAACTACACACCCACACACAGACTGGTTCAGCACTAGCCATATTTATGGGGACATAATAAGATGAAGTATTTAGGTGCAGGGATTCTGTTGTGGCAGCTAAGGATATGTAGAAAGAGACTACACAAAAGATCATACAACAGTTGAAAAACTGGAAGCTCTTGATTATGAATATAGATAAGATATAAGCAATGAATGTATTTAGTCCCTTTACTTTTTACACAGGTCATGCATATTTTTATCTACTAGAGATGAAGTTGTAGAAAGTAATTAATAAAGAGTTGTGGTAATTAATTGGGAGGGGAATGGAGCAAGTGTTGAGTGGGATAAGTTGATTCTCCCCATAGAACAAGATGGCATAGCATTACCTGATTTGAAGGGACACCTTTGAGCTACACAGTTAAGGTTCATGTGCCTAACAAAAGCAGAAGGCTATAAAGGAGTTAAAATAAAATACAGGGGGATTAAAATTTGACAAACAAGGAAAGATTAGGATTTTGGATGCAGGTCTTTAAGAAAAATAACAACCTTATAGAATATTACAGTCACAAGGTAGCAGAAAGTATTAGGTTCATAGGTTCATAGGCTGGTACTAGTCTATCGGCCCTAGGGCCTATACAAGCCTAGCCATAACAATTCCCTGGCTATTTCTTCCCATACAATCTAAGAACTAAGCCAGCACAGGAATGGCAAAAGGATTTTATTTATTTATTTATTTATTTCAGTTTGATTACTGGGTAAGTCCACTGGGTCCAGAGAGTCCATTTTCAGTGGAGGCCCGGAGAGAAAAGCTTCATGAAACAGATTACAGTAAAGATAACAGTCCAATAAAAATAAAAGTACAAGTACAAATACATATCAAATAATAGAAAGCACGAGCAATATTGCCCATAGTGGAAAAATATTGTGCGGATACATTTTAACAAATTCACACAGTTAAAGTCAAACGTCAAAAGCTATTTACAATATTTACAGAGTCTGAGAGATCGTATGAGAATTAGCTATAGAAGGTTGTAGCCAGCTATATTTTGCCAGTAGCAATGGCTGCAAGTTAAGGGTATAGAAAACATGTAAGAAGAGGCTTGAATTTACTGGTGAAAATTATTAACTGAACCAATGTATTGGGAGAAGAAAAAATAACTAGAGAGAGAGAGAGAGAAACAGGTAATAGAGTGCTGAGGCCGAGCAGAAGTTTGGACTGCAGGTTAGAGACTTCCTTCCCTACCAGTCAGTCATAGATATAGGCTAAGAGAAGGGATAGGGGAGTGATGAGTGAAAGATGAGCTCTAGTAGAGTTTTTAATTGAGTTTAATACAGAAGATGCTTTTAAAAAGGGAATAATTAGTAGGACATATACAGTATTGCATGGTAACTATAAGAATCAGTCAGAGGAGATTAGACAGCCTTGGGAAGGAAGACTAGAAAGGCAATTAACAAAAGGAACAATGTGAGGACATCTGTTTGGCTCCCATGCATGTAACAACATTTAGAATGTTTAGTAATTTTGCTTGGAAGTGTTTGCACAGGTATTTCTATAACCCAAGCAGATTTCAGAGAATTTTCTCTCTGTAAATAATAAATACTGGAGGTACAATAGGAACGAGAGAGGTAAATGGGAACATTTGGTGTGTGTGTGTGTGTGTGTGTGTGTGTGTGTGTGTGTGTGTGTGTGTGTGTGTGTGTGTGTGTGTGTGTGTGTTATGGGGGATGTAATGAGTTGGCAGATTTTAAAACATTCCCTACAAGTACATGAATATATATTTACATAAGTACATGAATATTTATTTGACATGGTCCCACACAAACAACTTATCTCTGTCCTCAATAACTTATCCTTCTCACAATCAGTCACCAACTGGTTTCAGAGTTACCTGTCTGACCACCAACAATCCATTGTATGGCAGAATGACATATCTCCCCAACTATCTGTCTCCATAGGGGTTCCCCAAGGATCCATCCTTGGACCCCTACTCTTCTCTGTTTTCACCAATAATCTAGCCTCTGCCACAAAACATGGCACACTCATACAATACGCAGATGACTCAACCATCATCTGCTCAGCCCAGTCCCTACCCAAACTGCAAAAAGTCACACAGGAAGCCTTTTCCTCTGTTGAAACTTGGTTATCCGATGCCCAATTAATACTCAACCCAAACAAAACTAAACTACTCATCTTACAACCCACCAAACATACTCAAAACAACTCTCACTTTAACATCACAGCAAAAGACAACACCACTATATACCCAACTGAACACACCAAATTGCTAGGAGTGGAAATAGACAATAAACTAAAATTTGACATTCACATATCCATGACCATAAAAAAGTCCACAAAAAACTAGGAGCGTTATACAGAAATAAGCAACTTCTCACCAAAGCATCAAAGATTTCAGTAGCAAATTCCCACCTTATCTCCACCCTACTTTATGCCTCTCCAATATATACCAACCTAAGGCAATGCGATCTAAACAAGCTAGAGACCTGCTACAACAAAATTGCCAAATTAAGCCACAGGGCATCCTACCGTAGACACCACTGTCTCTCACTTGCTGAACTGGGCTGGCTTGAACTCCCTCACCTCCTTCAATGGTATCAACTCTCACTCGCCCACAAACTAGTAAACCATCCACTAAATGTCCCATCTCTCCAGAATCTACTCCAACCCTATCGCACCACCAGACCACTAAGATCCAGCAACAAAAATCACTTGCAAATCACTAAAGCCAATAACTCTGCTGGTGAAGCACTATTCTCTTGCACCATAGCCAAATTATGGAACTCACTCTCACCCACAATTACCGCCATACCATCATGCACCCACTTCAAAACTTTACTAAAAGCGCACCTAAAAACATGCTGGCTATGCCCTTGCAACTCCCACTCTAATATCACCCACCCCATCCAAACACTACCTTTCTTTCCACTCCACTAACTACCTTGATTATAGCAAGCTCAGATACTCATAAGCCAGTACTTATTATACAGCAGGAACTTCTTATTTTAACATTTGTTAATGTCTGTTATGTACTTCACAGATAAAGATTCTAGTTGTCTACTGATGTACTATGTTCTTCATCTGTAAATATGTTGTAAGTAATTGCTATGTAAAATGTAATCCAATGTAACTACTGTCTGTTTATTTTAACTGTGGAGCTTTTCTCCCCGGGCCTCCGCTGAAAATGGACATATGTCCAGCCGGACACTCCCGGTCAACAAATATAAATACATAAATAAATAAATAAATAAAATAAAGTACTTTGTCAGAAATGTTAGGGAAACAAATTGTTGTAACTAAAGAAATTATTTATTTTGAGCTTGGTCACTGGCTCTGAATTACCTAGACATATTAAGCCTTTACTAAGAGTAGTGCTATTAGCTAACAAAAAATCAATTAGTAGATAGTACAAATCAAAATCTAACCCAGCTGACCATGAAGTGTTGAATATTGTAGAGGTGATAAAAGAAAGGAAAGTAGTATCTTTAGAAAAATGAAGGAGCAAATTAGAACTAAATGGAATTTGTGGGAACAGTACTTGCAGAATAATGTTCATGGGGATGTGAGCTTTAATGGAAGGCTTGAACTGAACAGTTTATGTAATGGGGTGAAAGATAATTGTTAAAAAGAAAACAAATGTGCATACTGCATGAAAAGAATTGGTGTGTTTTCTAAGAATGTTACGTACTTATGTCATTTAAAATGTTATTTAATAAAAATTTTGTAAAAAAGCTATTCTTAAGCACATCTCAATTTAAAGTTCTAATGTCATACTACAGCATAACAACTGCAAAAAAGCTATCATCTTTAAAAGCTGTCAGACACAGAATAACCACAACTGTGGCAGAACAAAGAGCTTTTAAAGTTACCCATTCCTCAGAGGGACATTTTCACTTCAGCCCACTGTCTGTGTGGCAGTGCTTTGTTTTTTACAGCTTTCATAGTTGTAAAGCACTTTGCATGCCTATATTTTTTTCTGTAACTGGCAGTATGTGGAGCAAAGAAAGTTCTATTCACTGCAAAGAATTATGCTAATTACAATATTTCAAAACAAAATTTGTTGTGTAAAAAATAAATACAACCAAGTAAACAAAACGGACTCCCTTTCTAGATAGACAAGTAAGATAATCTCTGACTTTAAATTGTCACCTATTTTATTTATTTATTTATGTTTTTACAGAATGCTTTAATATTGAGCATAGTGACTAATTACATGCAACAAAGCACAATCTTAATATTGTAGTACTTGACATTTGCAAACATTTCGGAAGAAAAGGATTAGCTGTTAATTTTCATTTCTTGAAATACATTACATCTTCCTAACAAACAATTAGGAAGCTAACAACTGCTTAAAAATGACCTTGATATATGCTGTGTCAAGGTTTTAGAACGTGCTGTGGGCTTCAGTCTAAAGTGCCCCAATGAAAGACCAATGACTGACACTCAGTGTGATCAGACCGATATAGTTCTGCAAGTACAGCCTGTGGTTTTCTGCCTTAGACATTTAAATGCATGCAGTGAGTACAATGTGCAAAATCCATCTTTTCAGAGATGTAATACATTTTTTAATTAAGTACCTGCCACTGACAGTGACTTTGCATGCAGCGTCTCTCAGATTCTTTTAGGCATATACAAGTGCTTAATGCGCAGTATTCACCCCACTGAAAGTTTAGAAAACAGGTCTACAGGTGTTGAAACCTGCCTTTCCTCTCTGTCCGCAAGTACATCCATCTCCCCCCATAACCATATTATTGGTATAGAAGGAGGTAGCACTACATTCCTCTGCACCACACTGACCACAGTTAACTGAACATTTAAAAAGAGGTAATGCAGTACACACTACTAAACCTATGTGACTAGAAAAAAAAAAAATACTTTGTTTGACAATCGGGTAGCATTGTGTCATCCATATTTTTGAACCAGGATGCAAAGTTCTAATAAAGGCAATGGAGGGCAATGTGGTAATTCATAATTTGTGTATCACTTACACAGTTTGCTGAGGCCTGGCCTTCAGGTGACGGACTCTCTTCTTTCACAGGTTCTTCTGCTTCAGCTTATGTCCACAGTATCAGAGCAATATCTACAGGAAGAGAAAATAAAGATCAGGACTCGGATGTGTGTCTTTCATTTTCTAAGATAGAGCCCAAGCTCCAAGATGGCAGGTTGGGACGAATAAGCTGAGATGAGAATGATAAGCAGTAGCTTGTCTTACGAGGATGAGACACTTCCATGTTGTAAATATACTGTACTAGACCTAGATTACAGCAGACACACTGACCACACTTCTCTTGCAGTTTTCAAAACAACACCACGTTCTGGTCATCAAGGAACAAATACATCCCTTTAGATTAGGTGTTCACTTTACCTGTTCTTTCTCACTAGTGCAACCTCCTCTACATTTTCCAGTGATGTAACATGGGAATGCTTTTTCCGGACAGCTTCTCAGAATCATAAATAATCTTTATGATTGCACTGCATCCTACCTCTCCAAGCAGTTTCGCTGACCCCACTTATCTCTGTGCAGTGTCTCACTATTTTATAGTTCTTATCATCCTGTAAAACTTTACTTCATACTCATTTTCTCTGAACCACACTTTCTACCTGAATTCCTTTTTTGGTTTTCTAATTTCATAAGTACATCACTGTCTGGATAGAGCTGCATTCAAGGCACCAGGCCTTCAGGGAACACAGACTCCTTTAGATGCAGATTTTTTTAATAACCTACCCATAAGTCTAATCTATGCTTAAATGTACACATATTATTAGACTTCTTAACATTTACCAGAAAGACCATTCCAAAGCCTAGCAAAGTACAGTTGTATAAGAACTTATTATAACAGTAGATGCTTGACTTGATCACTGTTGCAGTAGTCCTGACTACTGATAATTCTCTGCAGAATGACCAAACATCTGGCCCATCTTCCAGAGGTCAGAACCTTTCCCTATCAAGGCATGGCAGATGCCCACCCCCTTTGATGTCAGAAGCACATGCAGTGTAAAATGGGCATTTGCAAATGCCTGTCCAGGAAACCAGAGCATGATCTGTGAAAGCCACGCATACAGACCCAGGGATGCAAGATGGAATTACAGAAAGATAGTCGTGTTCTCAAGGGGAGATAATGAGAAATAGGGCGCCCTAAGTCTTGGTCAGAAATGGGCAGGCCCAACACCCACAAAGGAGGAGGAAGAAAAGGGAAGATGAAAGCTATGTTACCCCCCCCCCCCGGCCAGGATACCCAAAACTGAAAGAAAGGTGGGAACATGTTGGGAAGGTGACTTTACTGCAAAAGTGACCTACTTCAGTGTATACTATTATAGTAAGGCCTTACTCATCATCTTCTTTCGGCTGTTCCTGTTAGGGGTCGCCACAGCAGATCACCTGTTTCCATTTCTTCCTGTCCTCTGCATCTTGCTCTGTCACAACAACCACCTGCATGCCCTCTCTCACCACATCCATAAACCTTATCTTAGGCCTTCCTCTTTTCCTGTTACCTGGCAGCTTCATCCTTAGCATCTTTTTCCCAATATACTCTGCATTCCTCCTCAGCACATGTCCAAACCAACGTAATCTTGCCTCTCTGTCTCCAAACCTTCCAACCTGGGCTGACCCTCTAATATACTTATTCCTAATCCTGTCCATCCTAGTCACAACCAGTGCAAATCTTAACATCTTCAACTCTGCCACTTCAAGCTCTGACTCCTGCCTTTTTGTCCCATATAACATAGCTGGTATCACTACCCTCTTGTAGACCTTCCCTTTCACTCTTACTAGTACTTGTCTGTCACAAATCACTCCTGACACTCTTCTCCACCCACTCCATCCTGCCTGTATTCTCTTCTTCGCCTCTCTTCCACACTCACCGTTACTCTGAACTATTGATCCCAAGTATTTAAACTCATCCACCTTCGCCACCTCTACTCCCTGCATCCTCACCATTCCTCTATCCTCCCTCTCATTCACACACATATATTCTGTCTTAGTCCTGCTGACCTTCATTCCTCTTCTCTCTACAGCATATCTCCACATATACTATTATAGTAAGGTCTTACGCAACTACAGTCTATTCTTCATGTAGATCAGTGTTGCAGTAATTTTGAGTACTGGGATGATTCCCAGAGCTCTAGCAGGAAGAGGAGGTGGCTTGAATAAGGTGATTTAG
Source organism: Protopterus annectens (assembly GCF_019279795.1). Lineage (NCBI taxonomy): Eukaryota > Metazoa > Chordata > Ceratodontiformes > Protopteridae > Protopterus > Protopterus annectens. The sequence continues at coordinate 813,277,350 of NC_056739.1, forward strand.
TAGTAGCATACCTTATGATAGAGCTGTAGCAAACAACCAGCTGTAGCCCTGGAAGCAGTTACAATTTCTATTGCTTTAAAAAGATGTCCATTAATGTCCAGGTAGCTGCTTCCAAAACAGACTGTGTGTTGGCTCCCTAAAAGAAGGCCAGAGTTGTGGCTGTGCCCACAGTACTATGTATAATCTGAGAGTTTCTTACCCTAGGATGATTAGTAGAACATGATGCAGTGTGCTAGCCAATCAGAGAGTGTTTGTTTTGACAGTGCCTATCCCTACTTTCCTCTACCAAAAGAAAAGTACAGCTATGGAAGTCATACTTATCTGTAAAAGTAGATGTTTGAATTTTTCATTGCCTCTCTGGCATTTTAGGTTATCAACTAAAGTAACCCAGTACTGGCCAACTTTCAAAATCTCAGACTCTCCTCCATCTCCCTTCCTGTGGCAGCTGATTAGCTGAGCATATTATGAGAGGGAAGCCTTCAGCTGTCACAGGAAGTGAGTCTTCAGGCTTTTTTGCTTCCACAAAGACTGAGAGGAAAGTATCTGAAGCCAGAATCCTCTAGTAAGACTAAATTTGCAGCCATTCACAATACCATACAAACAACAAATCCAAAAACAACTGAATCAATAAGGTTGAAAGCCACCTCAACTATGTACAATCTGGTGGATGGTAGATGAGTACTACCACTGAGGCAGTGAGGAATTTGAACATCTACTGTTACAGGTAAGTAGGACTTGGGCAACTGTACTACACTTATTATTCCAGTTGCTTCGGTGGCATTCTGGGTAGATTGCAAAAGCAGCACTGCCTGGGGGGTGTAAGAATAATGATCCAGGAGTCTCTGAAGAATAGTTCTAGCAAAGCCTGCTCAGGACCTTGAAAAGCATTCTAGTTTGTAGTGCTTTGTGAAGGTATGAACAGAGGACCAGATTGCTGCCTTTAGAATGCTTCTAAAAATAATAATAGGTTCATAGGTAGGTACTAGGCTATTGGCCCTAGGGCTTATACAAGCCTAGCCAAAAATGTACCCTGGCTTTCACCACCCAAGAAAATTATTTTCCTGTGCCCCTGTCAAGCAGAACCACAGAAGTGATCCCCGGGGTGAATTTCCTATTACCCATCCAATCATCAAGATTTTTCTTGAAGAGTGCTAATGAGGAGCTCTGTTTGACATAGATAGGTAGTCTGTTCCAGAGTATGGGAAGTCTCTGGGGCAGGAATCTATCCCTCCAGCATGTTCTGTTTATTGTGGTGACAAGGTTTAGGTCCCTAGAGCGTGTAGCTCAGAGGGATTGGGATTTCTTTAAGTGGAGCATGTCCAACAGCTCTGGGTTTGACATAGCTTTATATGTTAGGCAGAGATCGCCTCTGAGTAGGCGATATGCGACGGAGTAAAGCTGGAGTTTTTTGAGACGGTCTGCATAAGGCATCTATTTGAGGCCAGTAATCCTCTTTGTGAGGTATTTTTGCTGCCTTTCCAGTTGTTGTTGTAGATGTATTGTGAGGTACATACCAAAAGGGGCGTTGTACTCTATAATGGGTCTAATGAGTGATGAGTAGACGGGAACAATGACCTCTTTTTTTCTGGATGAGAAACCTTTTGTGATGAGGTGTGCCACGTAGAAGGATTTCCTGACCTCTTTGGCGATGTGATTATCAAAGGAGAGACTACTGTCCACCTGTGTCCCAAAGTCTCTTATCACACTTTTGGTGCTAAGTAGACTACCACCTATGTGGTAGTTCATGGGTACAGAATTTTTACCAAACGGGATGACAATGCACTTTTTGGCATTGAGCTTGAGACCATGTCTTTGACACCAGGCATCTGTCTCAGTGAGGCCCTTTTGTAGGATGTCCACATTGTTAGGAGTTTCAATTATGGCTCCTAGTTTGCAGTCATCTGCGAATTTAGTTAGCCAAAGACCTTCTGTGTTAGCCTGTACTTCAGAGAAGTAGATACCAAACAGGAGAGGACCCAGGACTGAACCCTGTGGTACTCCACTTGTCACTGGTCTGAAGTCTGATTTGGAGTCTGCTACTTTCACAGTGTGGGTTCTTTCAGTAAGCCAGTTGGCAACCCATCTTGTGACATAGGGATTTATACCTAGTTTAGTGAGTTTATCTATAATTCCAGAGTGGGGGATGGTGTTGAATGCCTTGGCGAGATCTAGATAGGCTGTGTGAACCACCTTACCCTCATCCATGGCCTTGGTGACTACTTCAAAGAAGTCTATCAGGTTTAGGAGACATGATCTGCCTTTTACAAACCCAAACTGTGTGGGGTCCAGGGTTTGGAGATCTCCAATGTCTTTGTTTATGAGTTCCATGATGATATGTTCCATGGCCTTGCAGACAAGGCTCGTCAGGCTAATGGGGCGGTAGTTCCCGGGGTCTGTTGTGGCCCCCCCCTTTGTGGAGTGGGATAACTGTCGGGGTGCGCCATTCAATGGGCACAAAGCCTGAGGTGAGGCTATGATTGAACATGGTACTTAAGTGGGGTGCCAGTTCATTCTGTAGTTCATGTAGAAGGCAGCCTGGGATGTTGTCAGGTCCCATGGATGCTGTGTTCTTGGCTTTGGAGAGTGAAGTTTTTACCTGTGCAGCCGTGATTACAGGAACTTTGCATTCTTCCGGTATAAAGATATGCCCTTTAGGGGGTGAGAGGGGGGTAAAGTTAGCACTGAACATATCTGCCAGGATGTTGGCAATATCAGTTGGTTCTGTATATTTAGTGTCATTGTGCTATAACTCAGAGCAGATCTGAGTGTTGCCATTGAGATTATTAACATAGCTATAGAATGCTTTGTGGTTGTCTTTAGAATCAGTGGCAATTTTGTTTTCATAATTAGCTTTGGAGGATTTTATGAGGGATCTCAGCTTCTTACTGAGGCTGACCATTGAATTCCTCCAATCATGGGATTTTACTCTTTTTTGCAACAGCTTCTTTCTTCTGTTGTAGAGTTTGTTTATGGCAGAAGACCACCAGATTGGCTTCCTTTTTTTGGAGGATAGCATCTTGGTTCTGTTAGGGATAGCACAATCCATGCACTCGTGTAAGTGCTTATAAAGTGCATTTGTGTAGGATTCAGCAGTCGTACCTCTATTGTCCATCTGCATGGGTATCATGAAGTTTGCCACTTCTGTCTTAAGAAGCATGAAGTTGACTTTGGAGAAATTTGTTACGGTTGTTTTCCTAATGGGGGGGGTGTGAGCGGGATGTGGATGTCTAGAGTGATTAGCTTGTGGTCAGATCTGACCAATGAGGAGCTGACCTCTGGTGTGGAACACCGGTCACCCATGTTGGTGATGACCAGGTCTAGGATATTGCTGCCTCTGGTGGGGGTGTGGATAAGTTGATCCAAAGCGTTGGAATTGAGGATTTTCAGAAAACGTTGAGCAAAAGAGTTGGTACATGAGTAGTTTTCCCAGTTAATGGTAGGGTAGTTGAAATCACCCATTATTAGAGTGTTGGTTTGTACCTTAATATTTTCCAGTGTATCAAGAAAAGAGGAGTGGGAATCCTGGGGCATGGTGGGGGGTCTGTAGCAAGCTACAATCTGGATTGCGGTTTTGCCCAGAGTTAGTTGAACTTGGATAATCTCGGATGCATTATGCTGAGCAACTAGCTTGGAGGTGTGGATATCCTTAATGAATATGGACACGCCTCCACCTTTAGTGTTTCGGTCCGGGTTTGGTGGCCGAAAGGTGTGGTATGAATTATAGCCTGGTAATGCAGGGGTGCTCTCTGGAACTTTGAACCAGGTCTCTGTCACTGCACAGATGTCAATGTTCTCCATTTTAAGGAGTGCCTCGAGTGAGTGCATTTTGAGGTTTAGACTTCTAGCATTGAGTAGCATTACCCTCAGATTTTGCTTGCTTGTACCTGTTACGGTGGTGAATTTGTCATTTGAACCTTGTCTAAAAAAGGCACTATAGGGGTGGCAAGAGCCTTTGCCAGTATCTGGAATCATGTGGTAAAAATAATAATACCTCAGACTTTCGCCCCATAGCCATCCTCTCCCCAATATCAAAAATATTGGAAAAATGCGTTCATACCCAACTAATGCCCTTCCTAACCACAAACCATCTAATCTCTCAAACCTAATATGGCTTCTGTCCTGGCCATAGCACTATTACTGCTCTTCTCTCATTCCTAGATATAGTCAACCATGCCCACCACTCCGGAAAAATCATTTCTACAGTTTTATTTGACTTCTCCAAAGCTTTCAACACAATCTCCCATACCCATCTTCTCAGCCACCTTGCTACTCTAAACCTTTCTCACAATTCCCTGTCCTGGTTTTCAAGTTACCTATCAGATAGATCTCAAGCTGTAAATGGAGGAAAGGCACCTCAGACTTCCTTCCCACTCCCAGTGCTGTTTAACATCTTTGTCAATGATTTCCACTTGGCCATCCCAAATACTAAAATAGTACAATATGCTGATGACTCAACTTTAATCTGCTGTGCCACCAACCTCCCAGAACTTCAATCATACACACAAACTGCCTTCTCCGCCACTGAGGACTGGATGTTGCAAAACCATCTATCTCTAAACGCTAACAAATCCAAAATACTACTCTTCACTCCCTCAAAATCCTCCCCTCTTGATAAACATTCTTTCCAAATTAGAAGTCACAACAATTCTACTATAGAAATCGTTCCCTATGCCAAACTACTTGGGGTCACCATAGATGAACACCTAAAATTTGACACGCATATTCAACTAAACATCAAGAAAACACATCGAAAACTTGGCCTACTATACAGAAACATCCACTATCTCACTCCTTCTACTAGACAAACCCTTGCCACTACCTACCTTCTCCCCTCTCTATTGTATGGTGCACCTATACTAACTAACCTATCTGCCTCCATCTCTTCTAAAATGGAAAGTTGTTAAAATAAAATCTCCAAATTTGCCATAAAAGCCAAATACTCCTCCCACCATTGCTCTGCCCTCCACTTACTTAACTGGTTAGAACTTCCCAACCATCTCGACTACCTCCAACTTACTACAGTCCATAAGCTATTATTTAACCCTACTAGATGCCCTGCTCTTTCCAACATTCTACAACCATACACCCCTAACAGGCCACTTAGATCTTCCAACCTAAACCTTAACACAGTCTTCAAACCAATCCGTCCTGCTGGACGGCACCTCCTGTCCTTCTCCTTAGATAAAAAATGGAACTCTCTCCCTCCTCTATGAACTGTTGAAAACATTGACAACTTCAAATCACATCTTCATTCCTACTTTTTCTCTAACTGGAAGTGCAATTGTACCTTCCCCACCTAGCCTTCCTCTCTCCCCATTCTACATCATATTTCCCTACTTCCCCTTTGCCTACTACTTAACTCCTCTAGAAATGACTCACTCTTCAGCGTTATCTCACGTACATTTTGTATATATTGTACATAGTTTGCTCTCCCTGTTCTGTTGTCTCATGTACATTTTGTATATATTGTATATAGTTTGCTCTCCCTGTTCTGTTGTCTCACGTACATTTTGTATATATTGTACATAGTTTGCTCTCCCTGTTCTGTTGTCTCATGTACATTTTGTATATATTGTATATAGTTTGCTCTCCCTGTTCTGTTGTCTCATGTACATTTTGTATATATTGTATATAGTTTGCTCTCCCTGTTCTGTTGTCTCATGTACATTTTGTATATATTGTATATAGTTTGCTCCCTGTTCTGTTGTCTCATGTACATTTTGTATATATTGTATATAGTTTGCTCTCCCTGTTCTGTTGTCTCATGTACATTTTGTATATATTGTATATAGTTTGCTCTCACTGTTCTGTTGTCTCATGTACATTTAGTATATATTGTATATAGTTTGCTCTCCTGTCCTGTTGTCTCATGTACATTTTGTATATATTGTATATAGTTTGCTCTCCTGTCCTGTTGTCTCATGTACATTTTGTATATATTGTATATAGTTTGCTCTCCCTGTTCTGTTGTCTCATGTACATTTTGTATATATTGTATATAGTTTGCTCTCCCTGTTCTGTTGTCTCATGTACATTTTGTATACATTGTATATAGTTTGCTCTCCCTGTTCTGTTGTCTCATGTACATTTTGTATATATTGTATATAGTTTGCTCTCCCTGTTCTGTTGTCTCATGTACATTTTGTATATATTGTATATAGTTTGCTCTCCCTGTTCTGTTGTCTCATGTACATTTTGTATATATTGTATATAGTTTGCTCTCCCTGTTCTGTTATCTCGTGTACATTTTGTATATATTGTATATAGTTTGCTCTCCCTGTTCTGTTGTCTCATGTACATTTTGTATATATTGTATATAGTTTGCTCTCCCTGTTCTATCTCGTGTACATTTTGTATATATTGTATATAGTTTGCTCTCCCTGTTCTGTTGTCTCATGTACATTTTGTATATATTGTATATAGTTTGCTCTCCCTGTTCTCCTCTTCCTATCATTTGTACTTGTTCTGCCATAACTACCCAAACAAAACACATTTTCTATACAACCATTGGAATTTTTTCCTCTCAACATATGACTCATATGCGAAGTTACCAATGTACCAGTTCATGTCTCTGATTTTATAATGTATCTGCACCCTCAATATTAACTGTAACTTGCTTATCTTATGGATCTGCAACTTGAATGGTAACTTTAATATGAAAATGTTATGTTTACTATGTAATGTGGAGCTTTACCAATGTACCAGTACATGTCTCTGATTTTATAATGTATCTGTACCCTCTATATTAACTGTTATTTGCTTATCTTATGTATCTGCATCCTGAATTGTAACTTTAATCTGAAAATTTAATGTTTACTATGTAAAGTTAGAGCTTTTTGCCCTGGGCCTCCACTGAAAACAGGCTCCTGAGCCCAGTGGACCCTCCCCGGGTCATCAAACTGAAATAAATAAATAAATAAATAAATAAATAAATAAATAAATAAATAAATAATTCTAGAGTAAGAGAATAAGGCTCTAGTCAAATGAGCCTTAACTTTGCCTGGGAGAGATTTACCATTGGGGGAGTAACAGAAAACCATAGAAAAGGACAGCTATCATGCAAGAGTCTACATTGGGACAAGTGGACCTTTCTTAGCCACCATATAGGAGACTGACAGCTGTTCAGCATTCCTAAATGGCTTTGTTCTGTCAAGGTAGTAACTGAGCTTCCTGTGGGCATCCAAGGTATGTATAATCTTTTCTCCCTTGTTTTTTTGGTCAGGATAGTACACTGGGAGATTGATGTCTTGATTCAAGGTAAATTCAGAAATAACTTTAGACATGAATGACGGATTGGTGCTTAACACAACCTTGTATTTGTGAAAAATCAAATAGAGTTGGCTCACCAGTAGAGCTTGTAGTTCAGAGGCTTGCCTTGCTGATGTCAGAGCAGTAAGTGAAACCTTTTTCAAGTAACAATAAATCAGCGTAAGAGGCAAGTACAAAAGGAGGGAACGTCAATTTTCCAAGAACAAAGTTGGGATCCCAGGAAGAAGTCATTTGCTTTCCAGGGGGTTTCACATGCAGCACTTCTTTCATAAACTGTTTGACCACGAAAAGATGAAAGTGCAAATCCATGCTCAGACAAGCTAAGACGGCCACAAGATGTACTTTGATAGAAGCCTATGACAGACCATCTGTAAGTAGCTCACAAAAGTATTTCAAACCCCTTTCAGGACCTCTGTTATTGGCTAGGCAAAACTAAGAAAACCTCTTCCACTTGTAAATGTATGAGTTCCTAGTTGCAGATTTTCTTGCCTCCTGAAATATCTGCTGGACATCATCATGGAACAAGTGTCTAAAGCAGTAGCAAACAAAACAGAATCGTCCAGTCTGTAAGTTACAGTTGCTCTAAGCTGGAGTGTACCATTCAGACTCATGTTGTGTGAGCAGATCTAGTTTGTGTGGAAGCTTGTAGTAATTGCCCTTGGCCAATTCCATTAAAAGAGAGAACCATCTTTGCCTAGACCAAAAGGGGTTACCACAATGATCTTTGGTAATTCTTTATGAATCTTTAGAAGTACCTTGTGAATCAATAGAAAGGGTTGAAATCCTCTATCACTACCATAGTCGGGAATGTTCTGTCTTTCAAGCATGGCTACAAGGATGATTTGAACAGAAGTTTTTCAGGTGTCTGTTTTGAATGGAGGTGAATAGATCTGGTTGAGGTGTTCCTCACATGTGGATCAAATCCTGGAAGATTTCTACATGAAGCTTCAACTCATGACAGTCTGTCCATGATCTGCTTATTTTGTCTGCCACTGTGATTTGCTCTGACAGAATGCATGAGGCCTGGAGAATCAGAGAAGCTGTAGAGCCAGCTCCTGGCAATCATTGCCAAAAATGACCTTATACCCCTTTGTTTATTCAAGTACTACATCACGGTAGTGGGTCAGCAGTCAAGTGAGAAAAGAGACATGTCATATCTGAAGAGACCCTATATTTTCTCGGACTCTTTTTAGGGACTGCTGGAATAGATACTGGTGTCCTGCAGGCAGCTTTATATAAACATCTTCCGAGGCCAGTAAGAGAGAGAGGATAACTACAGAACTGAGCATCTTATCCTCTATAAGGTCATATACCTAGCTCCGCGTTACCTCCCAACTGCTCCCAAGCAAAAAAATCATTAAATCTAGCAATCATCTGAGGAAAATTTAACACAGATATGAAAATAAAATAGGGCAGCAACATTAAAGATGGCCCTAGTGTCTAACAGCACAACTACAGAATTCACTTCTGCAAGAAATGCTGAAAATGTTCACAGAAACACTAAAAGTAAGCATTTGCCAAAGATATAAGCCAAAGAAATATTTTTAAATAGCATAAAAATAGAAAGAGATGGGGCTTATCTGAGCAGCAACTCAGAAAAATCAACACCGGATCCCATGAAGAGTGAGAGGACTTTTTTCTTTGGATGGCAGAAAAAGATTGAACACTCATGTCCTGTGACAGCTGAAGGCTTCCCTCTCAAGATATGCTCAACCAGTCAGCTAACTCGGGAAGAGAGAGGGTGGAGAGTCTGAGCTTTGGAAAGCTGACCAGTACAGGGTTACCTTGGTACATAACCCAAAATACTTCTAAGGCAGTGACAATAATGAACATCAAGCAACTAAATGGACCTTTTCATATCTCCAGTTCTCTGCAAATATCTTAGCTGTCTGTGTATATTTATTTTAGTGTGATTACTGGGTAACTCTGGTGTAAAGCAGGGAAGCATAGCAATGAACAAACAGTACAAGGTTTCAGACATAAAGACAATGTAGTGTTAATGCAGGAATTATTTGTTTATTACTTACTGTGTTTATTTATTGGGATAGTCCAGCTGGGCAGAAAGCTAACCCTTTTCAGTGGATGCCCAGGGAGAAAAGCTCTGGTAAAACTACAACATTACATAAAGAACACAGTAAACAGAGATATACAAGTAATCAACAAATATGCAGAATTAATCACAATATCATTAAGTATTAAGCAGCATAATGTAACGAGCTATGAAACATATTCGGAAATTAACTTGTTAGAAGGAGAGAAAAGGAAGAAATGGAGGGCTAGAATGAATAGGTGAGAGAGAAACTTTTAAAATAGGTAGAAGGAAGGAGAATGGAGAACAAGGAGATTTGGGCAAATAATTGTGACGATACTACCTAGAAACAATAGGAGAAAGTAACAGACAGAAAATGTAACATCCAGCAGATGTGCATGTACAGAGCCAGCTTTCTTTTCGTATTCTCTTACAAACTGTCACCAGCTGAGACGTTAGCTTTTGTAACAATTAATACCATTTTGTCAGTGGATCTCAGCTGTCTACTTAGATTATAAAGTTGGAGAATAGTGTTCAACCTAGGGCATTTGCTTGGATAGTAGATGAGTTTGTAGGAAGTGACTTGTTGAGAAAATTTAAGGTAATGTCTTAGCTTAGTGTGTTTTAGGGATAGGCAATGATATGTCCCATAATAATGATTTCATCACATTATTATACCACTGTTCCAAGAGTAAGAGTTGAGTGGATTGTGGGTTATTCAAGATGGGAGCAGCATAAATTGGTGTAGGAATGAGAAGGGACTGTGCAATACTTTTATGGCATTATCTCTCAGGTATTGTTTGACTCTATAGAGTGCAACTAGAATTTGCTGGGGTTTTTTGCTGCTTGTTTTATGTGATGATCAAATTTTAAGCTTCAGTCAATAATGACTCCTAAAAGTTTTTTATGACTTATCAGCTCTATGTTGGTATTGTTAGAAGAAGTCATTTTGAAATAATTTTCATAGTCAGTTGAATGCTTTGGGGCAAACAGGATCAGTTTTTTTTTTTAAGGTTAAGGTACAGCTGTGTATCAGATAGCCAGGCCTCTACGGTGGAGAAAAATTAAAACAATTCACTCAAGAGTTTTTCTATGCTTTTAGCAGAACAGATGATTGTTGACCTGTTTGATAATGACTTGTTTAGAAGCTGGGTGGAAGTCACTACTGAATATATTGTAGAACAGGGGACCTAAAAGGGATCCTTCAGGGACACCCAGTGTAATGAGAAGGAAAGAGGAATGTAATTTTGCCATTTTATTGCCTGTTGCCTATTTGAGAGGTAGCTGTAGAGCCAAGATAGTGGAGGTTCATGTATTCCTAGGCAAGCTAGTTCTTGAAGCAATTTCTGGTGGGATACCATGTCAAAAGCTTTGGATAAATCTATGAAGAGTGCTGGGGCTAATTTCCCAGGGTTCAAATATTGGTTAACAGATGTTATAAAACTAATGATAGCTGTACATGCACTATGAAAAAGGACAGAAGCCATGCTGTGTAGGGGCAAGGAGGTCGTTGTCAGTAACAAAGCTGAGAAGTTGAGACTTGGATAGACTTCTCCAGAATTTTTGAGAGTGGAGACAGTATGGATACAAGTGTGAAGTAAGGACAGCTGTATACATACTATGAAAAGGATGGAAAACATGCTGTGTAGGGGAAAGAAGGCAGTTGTCCACAAGAAAACTGAGAAGTTGAGACTATATACACTTTTCCAGAATTTTTGAGAGTGGAGACAGCATAACTATTGGCCTGAAGTTTGAGAGCTCATTTGGGTTTCAGTCTTTACAGAGAGGAAGAATATAACACCTTTTCCATAGGATTGTGACATAGCTTTCAGTTACTGAGAGTTGTAGGTTTTAAGATTAATGATAGTTTTTTGATTACAGAAAATGACATGTTTGAGTGCAAGTGTTTTGTGGCTAACAAGGGAGTGGAGAAATCTGTGTCTACTAGTGCCAAGAGTTTAATAGGAGAGGTTACTGTTTAAATGAAGTGAGTATTGAATTTGCTGGCTATGCTGTCAGCTTGGATAGATAAAGTAGGTGTGAGCTGTGTTGGTGTACTGGGTTTTAACAGCTAGTTGACTGCAGTCCAGAAAGCTTCAGACTTGTTATAATTTTCTGTTTGTTTATTAATATTGTATTTTTTGTTTGTTTTGATTTGATTTTCAGTGGAGTTTCTGATACATTTACAGTATTGATGGACAGCTATGGTTTTACCTTATTTCTATTTCTCCAGGCTATGTCTCTCTCTTTCATGAGTAATTCTGGACATTTTGAAAGCCAGGGTGCCTGATTTGATTTAATTCTTTTGTTTTTTGGGAAGGCTAGTTCATTTAGTATGTTAAGGAAAACTGAGTTGAACAGAGCTACAGCTTCATCAAGTGGAAGGATTTTAAGAGCCTGTAAGTTGACTGATTTTAGTGCTAGGATGAATTGGCCCTTTCTAAAGGAAGAGGGGTTATGAAAAGGGTTGTACCAATGCTATTTTGGTTAAATTTAGGATGCCTTATTGTGAAGTGGGAAGGTGATCATGTAAGGTATTGGGTAAGGTATCTGTTGAGAGGATTTTGTTTGGGGCATTATAGAGAATCCAATCTATGGTAAAGGTTCATAGGTTAGGTTCATAGGTAGGTACTAGGCTATCTGCCTGAAGGCATTTATAAGCCTAGCCAGAATGTGTTGGCTTTCGCCACCCCCTTAGATTAGTCCACTGTGCCTCTGTCCAGCAGAGCCACTGAAGTGACCCCCAAGGTAAACTTTCTGTTTCCCATCCACTCGTCAAGATTTTTTCTGAAGAGTGTTAGCGGGGAGGTCTGCCTAATGTAGACTGGGATCTTGTTCCAAAGCATGGGAAGTCCCTGGGATAGGAATCTATCCCTCCAGCACGTCCTATTTATTGTTGTGGTGAAGTTTAGATCCTTATAGCTTGTGGCTCGTGGGGATAAGGTTTTTTTTTTAGGTGGAGCATGTCCTTCAATTCTGAGTTGGACATGGCCTTGTATGTCAGGCAGAGATCACCTCTGAGTAGGCGGTATGCAACTGAGTACAGCTGTAATTTCTTCAGTCGAGCTGCATAGGGCATCTGTTTGAGGCCAGTGAGCCTCTTGGTGAGGTACTTCTGTGGTCTTTTCAGCTGTTGCAGGTGTCTTGTAAGGTACATCCCAAATGGGGCATTGTACTCTATGATGGGTCTGATGAGTGATGAATAGAGGGGCACAATGACCTCTTTTGATCTGGATGCGAACCCTTTTGTGATTAGGTGGGCCACGTAGAAGGATTTTCTAACCACTTTGGCAATGTGATTATTAAAGGTGAAATTACTACCTACTTGGGTCCCCAGATCCCTTATTACGTCTTCCGTATTTAGGGGACTACCACCTATGTGGTAGTTTGTGGGTACTTTGTTTTTTCCAAAGGGGATGACTATGCACTTTTTGGCATTTAGCTTGAGGCCATGATTTTGACACCAGGTATCTGTCTCAGTGAGACCCTTTTGGAGGATGTCTGTGTCAGCCGGAGAGTCAATTATAGCCCCTAGTTTGTAGTCGTCTACGAACTTGGTCAGCCATAGACCTCCTCCATCAGAGTTTTTGTTGTACCCTGTGGGAGTTGAAATAAACTGAATAAAAACATATAGATTAATATTATTAGAAGGACTGTTTCTGGCTGTGAATAGAGGTAGGTGTTGGTAAAATGTAAGGTAGGCAGCAATTGGGAGGAATAGTTATACAATTGAGTAGGATAGCATCATTCTAGATGCAAAATAATTAAGAATAAAACTGAAGGAGATGAGTTGAAATAAACTGAATAAACTGAATAAAACCATATAGATTAATATTATTAGAAGGACTGTTTCTGGCAAAAGCTTGACTGTCAATATACGGGTCTCCAAAAATGATTGTGACATGTTGTTTGATGCCCAGGACAGAAGTTCCTCAATAGAAACTATGCTATTTCCTGGGAGAAGTAAGCTCCAATAATGCAAAGGCTTTTATGAATATTGGATTGTAATGATGCTATAATTATTTCTGCACTGAAGAGTGGGGGTGGGCTTACATGAGACCTAGAGAGGTTTAAAGTATTCTTGTAGATAGTGACTACCCCCACCACCTTTGTTGTGGGTTCTGTCTAGTCTTAGGGTGTTATATCCCTACAGTATGAGTTCTTCATCTTTTGTTTCTTGTTTAAGCCAAGTTTCTGTGGCTACTAGTATATCTGGGGAGTGATAGGCTACCCAGGCATGCAAATCCATAAGTTTGTTTCTTATACTTCTAAGGTTAGCTGTGTGTAGGTGGACACTTTATGGTTTTCAGAGATGACTATTCTGTGATGTGTCAGAGTTGCTATTTTGTTTTGTTGTTGCAGGACCTGGCTTAGGATGGATGTCACCGTATGTTTTCAGGAGAAAAGACAGCAAGGACTTATGTATAATGGTGTTTGAATTTCAGCTCTGGTCTATGTGAAGGCTTGTTGATTGCGGATATGATACTTTATTTTAAAGAGGTGGACAGTAGCAGAAGAGAAAAGACTAGGGGCTATTAACAGCTTGAGATGACAAGTGTTTGGGAGATAAACAGGTTGGGAATGAAGGGCTGTGAATAGAGGTAGGTGTTGGTAAAATGTAAGGTAGGCAGCAATTGGGAGGAATTGTTATACAATTGAGTAGGATAGCATCATTCTAGATGCAAAATAATTAAGAATAAAACTGAAGGAGATGAAAGATAAAGAGGAGTGAATGTGATGAGTGAAATGAAAATAATTGTTAAAACTAGGAAGTAGTCAGAAAAGTGAAGGTAATAGGAAAAATAATTGTTAAAACTAGTAATTAGATTGAGGGTAGTATTGGGAGAATAACAATGGGGGATGGGTGTGCAAGAGAAAAAGTTGGAAGACTATTGAAGTGTGGGGGTTGGACAGGTAAAAGAGGAAAGATTGGCTTAAGGGCTGATTGGCTGGAATATTAGAAATGTGAGGAAATGTGGCTGGGGAATGTCAATAGTTATGTGTATGCCTTTAAGAGGAGTGGGAAGTAGGTGGAGTTCTGGACAGAGAACAGGTCCTATAAATATAATGGAATGGGGGGTTTCTGGGGAATTGTGGGTGGGAAGGGAGAGTAGAAGACAACAGCTACCACACCAGCAAGAAGTAAGCAATGTGGTACACTCAGAAAATGGAAGCTGTGAGTTATCACACAGATAACTGGAATACTGGTTTCTTCTGCATTTAAAAAGTATTTAAAATAAAAAGGTAACAGCATTTATTATAGTATGCAAGCTATACAAAAGTACAGATAATAAATTAATAATAGTTGTATAAGAAACACAGCATACAAATGTAGGGTTCTAACTGCAGTATCACAAAAACAGGTGCACTTACATTTCTATGAAGTAATTCTCTAAGACCTTTCTTAAATGATTGCAAAATGCCTATGTTTTTTTGCTGCTGGTAGATCATTCCATATAGGAATTCCTGTTGTAGGGAAATCTTTTTTTCTCCAGTGACTGAATCTAGGTCTAACTAGAGTGAGGGTGCATTCTTTGCTGCTTCTAAGGGAATCATTTAGTTCCCTAATTTGCAGCATTCTTTTGTGAGGATGACAGTAGCCAAGCAATCATTTTAGCTATTAGTGTATTAAGCAGAAAGGAGGCTCTGTTTGTAATGAGAAACCAGTGTGCTTTTTCCTAATAAGCTACACTGGGAATGATTTCTGTCTGTAAGAAGAGCAAATCTCAATACCGTCTCTGCTACTTGTAGGTTTTGAGTAGTATTAGATGAATGAAGGGTAATAAGTGGTAGGGCATCTTCAGTCTTTGGAATTAGAATGCTTTTGACTAAGAACTTTTATTTGGGGTAAAAAGGTGAGACAATATCCAAGGAATGCAATATTCATTCTGCTCTGTTTTTGTGGACTGGGGGAAAATGACAGCTGAATAGCTTGGCTTAGGGAGAATTCCATCACCAGCTTAGGGATAAGGAGTTTGCTCTCAGGCTTACCCCATCCATGTGGAGTAGTAAGAAAGATTCCATCCATATCCATCCATACAAGTGCATAGATTTCTGACACTCTCCTAGCCAAGGTGATAGCTACCAGATGGACTGTTTCCAAGTCAGACATTTAATAGCAGCTGTGGATGCAGGCTCAAAATATGTGTGGATTAATTTTCCAAGTTATAATTCATATTCCAGGAAGAACCAGTTCTTCTTCATGGTGGTCTCAAGTACACTACACCCTTTAGGAATTGTGTGGCAGGTAGCAGACCTGCACAATGAAAGTCCTTAACATCAGGATTACCATGAACTTTATAATGTCTTGCCTTCTTATTTATTTAGTTTGTTTGTTTACTGGGGTAGTAGTGATCACAACAGACCATTTGCAGGCACAGCCCAGGTGAGAAATCCACAAAAAAATAAAAAAGAACAAATTCACAAAGTCTTCACAGAAGATAGATAATCCCACAGACAACTGATCCAATATGTAAATATTAACAAAGTATAAAAACAAATGTGAATTAATTTTAGTAGTAACAGAGGGAAGCAGCAGGTGAGAACAGAGGGTAAAAGTATGTTTGATGAAGGTGAGGAGGGAAAAATTAAGACAAAGAACAAACAACTGGTGAAACGGAAAAGCGTAAACGAGTTAAGGAACACCTCACAAAGTCAAGATATAATAATCAACGTGAACGTACTTTATTAAAATAACGTTTTCGCCTCTGCTAACGCAGAAGCTTCATCAGACATAAGAAAGAAGCGCCAAATGAGCACAATTTAAAACCTCAAGCCAAGCAACGTGATGTCATTTCCTTGGCAACATTAAACAAAGTAATTAATTATTTGTTTAAAGAATGTATATATTTGTTTGTTTAAAACATATATGCATACCAAAATACACACAACAATTCATAACTGTTATTATATAATTGTATAATAATCAAAAAGAAATTAAAATAAAAATAAGAATAGAAAAATATATAAAACTAACAGGAGCACACTCCAACAGCAATAAGCACATTCATAAATTGTGGAATCAAATAATAAAATAGGGTTGTTTATTAAAACCTACAATATAAAAGCGGAACTTTCATATTAAGCATGAATGGACTATTAATTTCATTACAAAAACTGCTCTTAAGAGGTAGGATGTTAAATAAATAAATAGTTCACACTTTTACTACCTAAGGTAACTTCTATATTTAAAAACTGCAGAAATGTTACAAGCCTCATTCAACCCAGGGACAGAGAAGACATCCAATAAAAGTTGCCATTCTAGTTCTCTTGTTTCAAGTAAAAGGGGTTGAGGGCCCCCCCCTAATACCCACTCTGACAAGATCGATGCCCATAAAGTGAAAACTATGCCCAGCATGATTTAGAATATGTTTCGAAAGGGCATTATCACCTTTTTTATTTTTTATAGCATAATTATGTTGGTAAATACGGTCCCGTAATCTACGGTCCGTCTTACCAACATAAAATGCTGGGCAGCAATCACAGAGGGCAACGTAAACCACTGATTTAGTATTACAACTAATCTTGTGTTTTATGATATATTTCTTGCCTCTAATGGTAAACGAACTCCCAACCTTCAAGAGTCTACACCAGTTGCAAACCCCACAAATAAATGACCCAGTTTGTCTTGATAAGGGGTATGAAGGCTCCCCTGTCTGTAAAAATTCTTTTAGATTACTTCCCCTCTTAAACACAAAAGAGGGATGTATGCCCAATATGTTTAATAAAAAAGCACTATTTTGAATAAAGTGCCAGTTCTTCTTAACAATAGAACAAATATCACCGACATGTTTGTTGTGTGTGATAATCAAACTGGTCTTAAAGTCACGGCTAGGCAAATGATGCAAGAGCAAAGGACCAACAAATTCATGTCGATTAGAGTGAGGTTCTAAAAAGGAAGAAGAACCAAGTGAGGGCTCAGTAATGACAACAGTGGTCTGTTTACTACTCTGAAGGAGGGGTTGATAAAACCCATTATCTCTTTTTAAAGAGACTTCTTCAATTAAACTGTCTATTAAATCAATAGGATATCCCCTATTAAGGAACATGTCTTTCAAAGTAGAACACTCATGTTCAAAGGCCACAGCTGTGCTGCACATTCGTACAGCTCTAACCAACTGCCCTTTAACAATCGATATCTTTTGTTTCCAGGGGTGATTACTAGAAAAATGCAAAAAAGCGTTACAGTAAGTTGGCTTCCTAAAAATGCTAGACAGAAATCGGTTATTGTGAAGATCTTTAACCAATTTAACATCAAGGTAATCAATTTCGCTAACCGAAAAGTGGTAAGTAAATTTTAAGAATGTAGAAGAATCATTCATGTAATTAATCAAATCTACAACAACATCTTCACCTCCCTGAATAAGTACAAATACATTGTCTAAAAACGTGTGTAGAACTTAATGGTGTTTTTAAACCTAGGGTTATTTAAAAGGAAAGTGTTCTCCCAATAGGCAACAACCAAATTTGCCACGCTACCCCCACAGGGGGAGCCCATGGCAATACCTCTTTTCTGTAAATAATGACAATTATTGAAAATGAAAAAGTTAGAGGACAAAATAATGTCCAAGAGGAGTGTAACAACAACTATCTCATCCTTAGGGGCCTTTAAGCTTAAAAGCATTAACTCAACCCATTCAACCGCCTCTTGGTGTGGTATAGAGGTATAAAGATCGACCACGTCGATAGTTAAAAAATTTAAAGACGGGTCAAATGGAATTTCATTTATAGAATTCAAGAAAGACCAAGAGTCTTTACAAATTTGGGGTATTAAGCTGAGGTATTTGGAGATAGTACAATCCAAAACTCTTGCACAAGGGTGGGTGATAGAACATCTCCCGTCAACTAAGGCACGCATTGGTGGATCAAACAGGTTTTTATGAATTTTAGGGATCCCAAACATAGCCTGAGAAGCTCTTTTGTTCCAACTGGATTATTCCAAGACCCTTTGTTTATTGATGATCTTACAAGCCTTTTCAATAAACAGGGATTGGAATTGTTAGATTTAATGGTGAAACATTATTCAAACTATATCGGGACTTTGTTGGCTGAAACCAGTGAGTTAGATGAGAAAATTATGGCTGACATTAACTTTGTACGATATAAATACGATTACAATCGCATTTTTCAGAGCATTGATGCCCTGTTAATTAAACTTAAACTCAATAAAACAAAAAAACTTTCTAGAGATAGGCAAGCTTATACCAGCTGCCTTGCCTATCCTAACCTTCATAAGAACACCAACAGAAACAACTTGGCTGCTGCCCACAATAAAAGTGTCAACGACAGAGATGTAACAATCACTGAAGCTGCCCCGGACCGGGGTGACCATGTTTTTGACGATGGGGATGAAGGTTCTTCTACTCAGGAACCAAGGAGGAGTAGTAGAATCAAGGCTAACTATGACAATCACGGCAACCGTCCTAATTATAGAGGCCAACAGAAGCCTTTTTTAGGGCGCAAGAACTACCAGCGACAATACAACAAGAACAAGTACAAATAGAGCACCTTAAAGGGCACTATGGCGTCAGTTCTGTTACCCCTCCTAAACCAGCCATCTTGACCAACATTAAGGGAGACTTTAAAGTTTATAACTTTTCTAACATCAATATTGAAAGTGACTTGATTGAACTCTTGGCGTTTGGCCTCTCTTTTGTCCCTGACCAGAAACTTCATCTGTCTAAGTTGTTGATAGACTTTAAATGTTTTGTCCGTAGATTAAATCTTAAGGTGTTGTTTAATGGTGAAACAGCAAGCGAAGGACCTTTATTTAAGCTGTTGAGTGTTTTCAATCCTCCCTTGCATCCTATTTTGCACACTTTTGAGAATATCTGTGAATTGGATTTAAGACAATTTTTTGAAAGTGTTAAGTGGTTTGACAATCAGAGCAACATCTCACCTGACCAAAGAATAGCCTTAAAAAATTTATGTAGCCTTTCCATTAGGGTTATTAAACCAGACAAGGGTGGGGGCTTAGTAATTTTTGATAAAGATGACTACACCGAAAGGATGTTAACTGTCTTGAACTCTCCCGCCTATGAAATTTCATCTTTGAATGAGATGACAGGGCAATATAACAGGATTAAAGGGTATTTTAGGGATCTGTTTATTGAAGGTAGGATTGACATTGATACTTTCAATTTTATCAACATTTCCTTCCCAAGGGTCCCAGTTATGTTTGGGATCCCTAAAATTCATAAAAACCTGTTTGATCCACCAATGCGTGCCTTAGTTGACGGGAGATGTTCTATCACCCACCCTTGTGCAAGAGTTTTGGATTGTACTATCTCCAAATACCTCAGCTTAATACCCCAAATTTGTAAAGACTCTTGGTCTTTCTTGAATTCTATAAATGAAATTCCATTTGACCCATCTTTAAATTTTTTAACTATCGACATGGTCGATCTTTATACCTCTATACCACACCAAGAGGTGGTTGAATGGGTTGAGTTAATGCTTTTAAGCTTAAAGGCCCCTAAGGATGAGATAGTTGTTGTTACACTCCTCTTGGACATTATTTTGTCCTCTAACTTTTTCATTTTCAATAATTGTCATTATTTACAGAAAAGAGGTATTGCCATGGGCTCCCCCTGTGGGGGTAGC